>NW_027526460.1:108352846-108577846 GCF_048455015.1 Haemaphysalis longicornis | reverse complement strand
GCAGCACGATCGGGAAATCCTGCAGTTGCATCAAGGCCGTGCTTGTTTACTTTCATTGCTGCCATCTCGGGCAATATAATTTCGGAGGCCGCATGGAGAGGAGGCATCAGAGAGTGGGGGTCCAGTGTCCAAGTAGTGGTGGAGCAAGCTGGATGGCGAGAAGAATTCACGTTAGGTTTTGCGGCGTAGAGGCGAGCGCGGCAGCTTTCAAATGGGGCAATTCGATGAGGGAATAAGCAGCTCGAGACTTGGATTGAATGTGGGGGGGGGAGATGTCTGCAGCTTGTCCATTGACCGATGTTGACCCCCCCCTCCCCCTCTCCTTCTTTCTCTCTACCGAGGGAAGACTGACCCGGGTTACATTTGGCTGGAAAGATAAAAAAAGAGATAGATAGAAAGAGAGAGAGAGAGAGAGAGAGAGAGAGAGAGAGAGAGAGAGAGAGAGAGAGAGAGAGAGAGAGAGAGAGAGAGAGAGAGAGAGAGCTGTAATGGCATAAAAGCATTACGTAGACGAATTTCCTATTCCAGGAGCCCGTTGGACCTTGCTGTCACCTCCGCGCGTACAATTCGAAAGCCGCTTCTCGCAATTGGAGCTGGTGAGGTGCTCCTCCCGCTCCTCAACCCAAGGATTGGAATTCAATATAAGTCGGGGATGTTTTGGCAGGCCAATATTATATGAAAAGAAAAAGGGGGAGGGGGGGTACGCGGTACTCCGCAGTGCGGCAACAAAGATTGGCAGCTCGTACAGTGTTAAACAAATGATAGACATCATGTACTGCTTGCGTCCCGGAGACGGTACTCGTCAGTGTTGACCTAAAGTATGTGACTCTACTGCGCCATTTTCTTTTGAAATCCGGTGTGTATGGTAGATATGCGTAAACCCGATTATTAAAGATCTATCCGTGCCTCTTCGGTGGGTTGTCGTGGACAGAAACACGTAGGTCGATGTGGTTGCTCAGTGCCGCCTTCTATAGACGACGAAAAACTCGAAACCGATTTAAATAAAAAAGTTCGTACCGGCGTGTGCATAAGCTCGAGTACACCTCTACGGCTGCCTGATATTCTCTAAATAAAAACGCCTTATATTGCCCGTGCAAGTACAATTGAGCCTATACGGGCGCCGGTAACGAGCTTTTCGCTATCAATCGATCTCTCGTTGTGCATCGTCTATCGAAGGAGAAATGAAGCGGCCAGATCTGCATTCTTTTCAAGTAAACTTCGGCATGCTCGGCGCCAGCTTCTCAAACTCTCGGCTTAGCGTCGGCCGGAGGAAACCTTCCGAATCAGGCGAACCGAACAGGCTGCGCAACTGCGACACAATCGCTGTCGTTCCAACACGCATTCACGTCGTCCATAAACCCACGGCGGGGGTGGAGAAATTGGTCGCCCCTCGCGCGTAAATCGACACTTTGGCCGCTCCCCCGCCTCTCCCCCCCAGGGGACGGTCCTCTGAAAAGTCGGGGTGACGTTGCGGCCGTGGGTCGCCGCGGACCCATTGTTGCCCGGTGGAAATGAACCGCGAGCGATCGAGCCCTCCCCGCACCCTCTCATCAAACCCCCCTCCCCTCAACGCTACATCTCGCGACTTAGACTGAGCCCCAAGCAAGGTTGCATCGTTCTCCGACGTGGGGCTTGGTCCTCTTCGGGATACACGGCTTGACTCCGCTTGGCTTGGCTTGGATATGCGTGGTCGTCGATCGCCTCGGGGGAGCGCTCTTCCCTCCCCGCGCCTTGAAACGTTCTTCCTCGCGCGTCGACGGGTCACGTGCGGCCATTTAGGGGCGTCTTTTCCCCCGACGCGAGAGACCTCCGGTCCCTAGCGGCACGTGGCGGCATGCGTCCCCGACAAACGCCGGTCGGCTCTCCCTTATCGGGTTCCGACAGCCAGCCACGGCGATTCACGCGTTTTCGATTCCCTTCATCCCACCCGCTTCGCCCGCTCCGCGCGGTGGTATATGTATACGGCCCTTCATCTTTGGCGCCTGCCTTTCCCCATTCAGGATGCCAAGTAAAGGGGGACGGTCCGTTTTGCTCGATGCGGAATGGTTGATGACGTCACGTCGCGGAACGTAGCGGAAACGTCGAGTAAACGCAGCGGGACGCACTAAAGCCTTCGAAGAAGCTCGTAGCTGCTTCCGGATTTCGGTATAACCTTTTGCGCACAAATCTGTCCAGGTATAGAGGGCTGATGTGGGGGTTCGATGGCGATTGTTTTCATGCATGCGGGCTAATAAGAACGGGAAAACTTCGCTTTGACAGCGTACGGTGGACGTCCGCAGTAGATAAGAAGGCTCTCTATCCGCTGTTTTTTTCAAAAGCAAAGTTGTCGTAAATCTTAGTCATAACAAAGCAACTGACTGAATCGAAAAAGAAAAATTTTAGGCAGTAATCTGATAAGCACGAAATCACCGTAAGATCTTTGACACAGGTGTAAGAAAAGCCCCCGAAGTATTCGGAAATATGGTGCGGAAGTCTCAACACGACAGTTCACACGAGCACTGTATAGCGCGCACACACACACGCACATGCTCATCTACTGTAGGAGGACGCGATCTGTTTTTATAATGAATTGCAGGTTAAGGGGCATTTATTTTTCAGTGGTGCCAACTCACATTATTGACTCACTGCTCGAGTTAATTTACGACCGTATTTTACTTACAAACTTTTGAAGTAGGTCCTGCATAACCTACATGGACTCTATGCCGAGAACGATCGACGCGTCTTTCAATCCTACACTCTTAGGCAAAAAGGACTAAAATAGGGACTAAAATACAGCCGTTAGTCTTCGCGGGCGACCGTTCATCTTCAAAGGGAGTATCTGCGGCAGAGCACGTGCCGTGTGTATAAATTCGGACTAACTGTTCGTCCCCGCCGATCTATAAGGAGTAACGGGAAGACGAAACGCATGCAGTTAGTCTCTTTGCTGCGTCGTTAATCCCCTAATGGCGTCGTCGTTGCCCTTTCGCGCATATGTCTGCGAACAGTTTTATATTTCCAAAACACAAGGCATTGCAGTCACTGGGTGCTTTAGATGGTGCCACGGGAGAAAATATTGATGTTAGTTATAAGAAAATCGCCTAGGGTTAGTAGAGCGGCGGGTAATGGCAAGGAGCGGCGAAGCGCGATTGTCATACGCTTCTCGGCGAGGTTATGTTGATACGCTGTGTTGCATTCGATTCGTGCGAGATAATAACGGCCAATGAAAGCTTTCAAGCGCCTTAACAGTAACTCAAAAATTAGTGACAGTAGCAAAAGTGGGTTCCTGAGCGTAATGAATATGCATATGTTTAACAGACTAGAAAAAAACGCATGTTGCTGATGACAACTGCAAAACAAAAATGCTCGCTACAGGTAAGCGTCTCGAAGTTATCTTTTACACTCGGTACATAATTGCCTTGGGCACCAAAGTTTTGACAATGCTGCAACTGCTGTAAAACCCGCTTGCATTTCGCAGTCGCAATCGTCTAGCGACGCGAATTTGAAGAATTCAGGCTAAGCAACACCAAATTCGCTTTCGCCGATGCAGGAAAATATGGCATGTTTCCTTATTCTGACACTCACACAGACGACACCTTTCACATACGTTACATAGAGCACTTAACATATTTATCGAACACTAAGAAAGCACTTAGCTTGCGCTAATTTGTGCGGAAACAAATGAGTCGTCCAATCGCCCAGCTACCTATCTCAACTAGGCGACGACGAGTTGATTGTTATTTACGAAAAAACTATGGTTATGAGGCTCTACTTCGAATCGAACTGAGCAATAGTCCCTAAACCTAGCAAAGCGCTAAGCGCAAGGCGCAAAACGCGGTCACGTTCGCTTGCACAGATAGAAATTCGGGCACCAGTTGCAATGGATCTGTTCCGTTATGCACAGAACTACACCCTGTACACTTGAATATTATCTGCCGCAGAAACCATCCGGCGGCGTGGTCTAGCGGATAGCGCGTTGGGTTCCTTATGTATAATTCCGGGCGTCATGGGTTCGATCCCTGCCGGTGCTGGCGTTTTTTTCTTTTTTCTGCACTCTACGCAGTTCGTCCTTGGGGAGTATCGGAACGGACCATCCGGGTGGGGGACTAACCGTTCGTCCCCTCGCAGTTGGTCCCCAAAGGGACTAATGATTGTGGCAGAGGCCGTTAGTCCCCGAAAGGACGAACTTTTAGTCCTTTTTGCCTAAGAGTGTACACCCCGTTTACTCTTCGGTCTTCAACTGTGCACCTATTTGGACGACTCATGAAGTCGGTCAGGGTTTACCATAGGAAATCAAAGTTTATCCCTGAGATCTACGAGTATCGATCTCCCTCGATACTTTTTTCATCGCATCATAGTTCGCAGAGTTAAGTAAAGACCCCGCAAAAGAAATTGTCTAGGTGTTTGCTCTCTTCCCAGCAAATGTCGTCGAAAGGCGATATCTTTTTCAGCCCCTGCCACGTAAGTTACGTAACGGCCTCTCCACGCTCCCCCGCCCACCTCTTACCATGTTCTCCTCCTGTCTCGGTCTTCCATGGTAAACGCAATAGGCGTTTGCTGAAATCAATTCAATATTTCTTTGTTCGCGCGGCTGGCACGCCATCCGTTGGGTCCTTTTATCGCTGTTTTGTCAGCTGATCGCGGAGGTCATGCTTGGCGCTGGAGCTACGAGCTCCGGGCTTGAGCCCGATCCGTTTTTGTATTTTTAACTAAAATATTTTTCTTAACGCGTTTTAGGGGCGAAGCGCCTTAGGGGCTCGGGCTGCCGGTCTCTCCTGTCGTCGTCGTCGTTTCATTTAATCATGGTACTAAAACACCGGTACACTCGTTGTCCAACGCTTCGCGCTAGAGCTTTTCATATCCGTGGACAAAAACGTGTACTAAGAAAAAAAAAACCATGGCACTCGTTTATCAGCGCCGCGCGCAATAGAACGCTTCGTGCATCGAAGACATGAGACTTTTACAGCAAAGCTGTATACCTCTATCCCCTTTCGCTTTCATCTCCGTGGGCGAAAACGCCGAGGCGCCAAGGGTATACTTATACACTGCATGCTTCGCCCTTCCACAGGTTTCACATTTCGCAAAAAAAAAAAAAAAAACGGCCAGGTCTATTTTAGTTAAAAGAACAGGTCAAGCATCACTAATGCAGTTGTGTTTTGCTTCAAACACGCGTAATCTTTTCATTTTCCTGAAAAAATGTTTACAAGTATGAAGAATGTTTCGAGATTTAGTTGTTCGGAAAGTTTTTGCTTATGTAAACTTCTCGTTCAATAATTCTGTTAACTTTTGGCTGGTCTGCTGAATCGAAGACAGACAGACAGACAGACAGACAGACAGACAGACAGACAGACAGACAGACAGACAGACAGACAGACAGGCAGGCAGGCAGGCAGGCAGGCAGACAGGCAGACAGACAGACAGACAGACAGACAGACAGACAGACAGACAGACAGAAACGTAGAAACAGGCAGACAGAAATACAGACAGAAAAGACAGACACGGACAGGAAAACAGAAAGACAGAAAGAAACAGGCAGACAGAACCTGTAAAAAGCGAAGCTGATTTGCCGATTCGCTCGTGGCGGCGAGATGTCTATTTTGTTTCGCTGGTGTGCTTGGGGTCATGATTCTCCGCAATGCACTAGGTTTTTCTCGAAAAATGCCCCTTAATGGCCCCGCCTTCGCAATATTTAGTGCTGCCGCGCCGATCCTTCAAGATTCCGATGCTTTTCTTTCGTATCTTTTGATATCACGCATGAACCTCGACGCTCAGAGCTCCGACCGTTGGCTAATGTAAAAAATACGTTAACACCGGGTAGAGAGGGTGTCGATGCGCTTTATTTTTGGCGCAACCTCTAATCGCTGATAGTGCCCGCGGGTATACACGCATATAGCAACATTTTGTTTATTTTTTTTTTGTTTTTGGTAAAGTGCGTGAATGTTTGGCGCAGTATAAAAAATTATTACGAAAGCTGTGACGAAATTCGCAGAACGAAGAGAGCGGGAGAGAGAAAGATGCCTTTAGGTCAACAACTTGAAGATGGTCCACTTAAGCCCTCGACGACTGAGGCAAAACAAAACAAAAGCGAACACGTGACGACCGAGAGGACACGAATGTGGGAGGGGAGGACAGGTAATAGAAGCTTGCGACGATCTTTTTTAGATTGTCAGCATTTTTTTAATGTGCTCAACTTTGCTTAAAGACTTGAAGAATGGAATGTCGAAAGATGACGGGGTTGGGGGAGAGGGAATGGTTCGTATACGCATCTGAACAAAATAACGCACACCAACCGCCGAGCTGAATCGAAGATTCGGAAAGTGCGGGAAAAGAAAAATAAAGAAGGAAGGCGGCTGCGAAATGGGGCAGAAAAGCCGGGCTGAAGTAGTGCGTAAAAAAAGCATTTCAAGGCGCGAAGTTAGCGCCAACGAAAGCCCCGCAGCGAAGCGGGGCGCTTGAAGCGGCACGTATGTGCCTGGTAGGAGAGAATCGTGCGACGACGGATGCGTGCGAGACGCGCCAGCTACAACGCCAGAGAGGGCGTTCTTATCAGTGGTCTCCCGTTCTAAAACATTATAGGAGATGTTCAAAAAAAAAAAAAGGGTGCGTGGGAGTAAATATACGCTGTAGCAAGCGCATCATCCTTTGCTTCGTGGAGAGAGAAAAAGAGGGGGAAAGAGAGGGAGACGAAGTTTAAATTATTCTTGGCCCTCTTCAGTGCAAGGCTTGTATATTTTCGTGCGTCAAAGGTCGCTATTCCTAACTCCCTCACTCACCCTCAATTTCAACATTAACTTTACTCTTTTTTTAAAGAGTATTTTTTATACTCCTCTTACCATTCTTATTGTGCTTACAACTCTATTCGTTCCTTCTTGCCTTTTTTTAACTTTCCACGCACCACTTAACTTTCGTTCTCTCTTATTTTTCAATAGTTCCTTCAACGATACTTTCTAGCCGAATCTTCTCGTCCACTTTTCTCTTCTCCTTCTTCGTGTTTGTGTGTGTGCGTGCGTGCGTGCGCGTTCGTGACTCCTCGCGCAAACTCGGCGCTCGATGTTTCCGTCGAGAAGTTGGGAGACGATGTCTTGTGCTCGCCTACACATACGTGAGCTTCGCGCCCGTTTGCACACTCACAGCAAGGTACAAAGAAAAAGAAGTACCCGACTCGCAAGACGATCTGCCCTGCCCCCTCCCTCCACCCCCCCCCCCCCCCCGCAAAAAAAAAAGAGAAAAGCAGACACCCAGCCGTGTTGTAGAGACGATCGCCGGCAGGAAATGAAAGTACATAGCCAATATGCCTGTTTGCAATGTTTCTACCTCTTCTATTATTACGTTTCTCACGAGTTTTCTCACTGTTCAACCTCCATCTCTCTCTCTCTCTCTCTCTCTCTCTCTCTCTCTCTCTCTCTCTCTTGCTCTCGATCAATCGTAAGCGGAGAAGGAATAAAGAGACGCAAGGAAAAGCGTGGTAGCCAACAAAGTCGTCGTCGTCGTCGGGCTTCAAAACTCTACAAGCTTCGAGGAGTTCAAAAGGCCGCGAACAACGGCAAGAGAGTGAGACGGAGAGAGAAAACCGGAAGTTGGGAAGCAAGAGAGAAGGAGGGAGACCGGAGCGCCTTCCGATTGGCCCGAGAGTTTCTGCTGACGTCACAGTAGAGCGTGGTCGATCGTAGCTTGCCATTGGGCGAAGCTCCCCGCGCTTGCGTCTGTGCAAATTGTCCCCCCTGGGGCGAGAAGGCGGGGGTGCGACGCGGTTTCCATGGACACCGACACACTCTCGATCTCAAGCGTCTATTGTGGGACAAGAAAACAAAGGAACCGGGTGTAATTGCGCGCAGCTGGGGTGCTCTCGGAGAAACGACAAGCGCGGCTCCAGAGGTGCATCTTGGCCCCATACGGGTGTAACCGTGTGTTGGAAGCCGATCAAGTTTAACTGGCGGGGTACTCATTCTGTTAACCGAGTTGTCTTATCCCTATAACTGTTCTGATTATAAACTCGAATTTGTTTGTGCTACCATGGGTCCTGTGTTTTTGGTCTTATTTTTTGTCGGACGTACTTCTTTCTCGATAATACTGTAACGTGGCAGCAGAACAGACGGTGAAGAAGGACGACCGATCTATTTACATTAGATAAAAGGCGGTCGTGAAACCGTCCGCGCAAGGTACGCGCCAGCCACTTCGTCGTCGTCGTCGGTCTTGAGTCAAGGCGCTGTGGGGCATCGCCTACCTGAGTCCCGTAACTCTATTAAACATCCATTGGTTTGTGAGATTTTGGCCAACTGCCCATCAGCTGGATCGATTCCTGCACTGCGATCATCAGCTCAGCTGAAGCTCACAATTTTAGAGAGACGACAGTGTACACACACGAGGGCTGTCAGTTCTCTAAAATTGTTTCGGCCATATGAACGGTTCTCATTACTCCCCCCCCCCCCCCCCCTCACAGCGATTACAGTCTTTGTGTGTTTTTTCCCGTCACCTACTCCCTTCTGTCCCTCTATGGGCAACGTAAACCCCGTTGAAAGACTTGCAGCAACGTCGTCGCGAATACTGAAGCGACGCTGCTTCTATTCCCTCACCCGTGCTGTTCGTCAAGATACCAGTTTCGTTTCTCAGTGCGCGCTTTATATCTCTACCAAAAACAAGCTTCTTCTTTGTTTCCCTCAAGATACCCCCTTTGGTTAATATTTCTGCAACCCTTGTCACGTTCAATGCTTGAATGTCACTATTCTCCCGCTAGGAAAAAAATAGCGCTAAGGAAACGAGACGAACGGAAGAGGTAATACACACTGCAGTGACTGCTGAGTAATTTCCATTGTGAGGAAACACCGAACTTATACTGCTCTTGGAAACAGGGAAGAAAAGAAAAGTTTATTGGGACGATAAAAGGCGCCAACGCCGGCAACTTTTCTCGTCACATTCAATAACATGGGCAGAGAAGTAAGAACCTTGTTCAGTATGCTTTATCACAATGATATTGTTTCGTTTCCGTTAAAAAAAAAAAATGTAGTGTGACTGCACGAAGCAACCCACATTTACATAAAAGTAGCACCGCTGCAGTGCTTACAAATTCAGTGGTGAAGCATACTTGCGAGTTCCAGCGGTGCGGTGTGCGCGCGGGCGTTTTACTACACAGGAAAGGTTGACTTGCAGAACTTTGCGCCGATAGAACGCTTCGTTCGTAATAAGGAAAAGTATTGCAGATGCTGATTGTACATTGCGCATAATTTTTTTGTCATCGCACATATGAAAAAATTATAAATAAACCTTCACTACACAACAGTCTTGCCTCGCGTGAACCCACTCCACACTCTGGCGGAATACGATTTCTAATGCTCAGTAAAGCATGTTGTTGGGCTAGTTGATTTTCCATACTTAGACGTAAAACTGCGCACACGGACTGGCTGCGCTCGTCCTGGGCTCTTCCTTTTCACTGTCCCGCCAACGTGCGCAGTTTTACGTCTAAGTAAGATTTCCCACCTCCTTTAATTCATTTATCAGAGAATAAAAGTTAAAGCTGCAGAGTTATAGCAGGTATCCTCTTCTCAAATTTTCAGCACGATGTCACAGCCGAACTGCTCAAATCAAATTGCGGGGTTTACTTTTGTTTTCATTTTTTGAAGGCACTAACTGCCTTCAGCCATACCCAAATTTTATATTTTTGTGCCTGCGTGCTTGCATGCGTGTCTACATGTGTGGACACCTTGAAGAGTGACATGTGAAGAGTGACATGTGAAGAGTGACATGAAGAGTAAACTCTCTGGACAATTCGCGTGTTACGGGCCCTAACCCAGGTCCCACTGTTCTTTTTTTTTAATTGCGATAGCATGCCCTGTGGGATTCTTTAGCCACTGAGGACGAGAGAGGCCTTCAGACAAGGGAGGGAGCGACCGAGCGGTCGGAAGGTTTAATGGCGACTTAAAAGAAGATGTAGCGCGAGCGCACGCCCATCGTGCAATGACGACAGGCTTCGATGATGGTGATGTCTTCGGTGCAACGCTGATGATGATAGATTCTACATCTTCCCCGGCCACAGATGCCAGGTGTCAGCCTGCTTCAAGCAAATATAAGCGCTGCACCGGTCTTTTCGTCACTAGTCCATTTGGGAGTCGTAGTGTGCAAGCGCGAACTTTGTTGTCACGACCTGGGTGAAGTTGCTCGATGCGGGCGAGAGTCCAAAACAACCTTGGTGTGTCGTTTTCTTCGACTAGCACAACTGCTCCGGGTTGTAGCTTCTCGGTTGAAGGTTGACGTCTCTGGCCTTGAGAGCGCAGTTCGTGGAGGTATTCTTTCCTCCAACGCGTCCAAAATTCCTCTAAAGTGTCTTCTCTTTTCTGCCACATCCGTCGGAGGTTTGTGGACGTCGATCCATGGGTCAGGTCCTCTGTGTAAAAAGACGGGGGCAACGCTGTCAACCTTCTGCCGATGAGGAAGCACGCTGGTGTTAGAGGGCTAGGTTCCGCTACGTCGTTGTATACAAACGTCAGCGGGCGAGAGTTGATGATCGCCTCAACTTCCGTGAGAACTGTAGATAGCTCCACAACATTCACTTGCTGTCGACCCAGCATCTTCTTTAGCGTGTTCTTGACGGAGCGGACGATCCTTTCATAAAATCCACCCCACCAAGGAGCCCTTTCGACAATGAACTTCCAGGAAATTGCGGAAGCGGAAAAATAGGCTTGCACGTCCGGGTGTTGAAGCGTCCTCCAAAGGTCGGCGAGCTCTCTGCAGGTTCTTTTGAATGCGCGCGCGTTGTCACTGTAGATGGTCTTGCACAATCCACGCCGTGAGACAAAGCGACGCATCGCGCATATGAAACTCTCTGCAGTCATATTTTCCACCAACTCGAGATGAAGAGCTCTAGTTGAAGCACACGAGAAAAGAGCGATGTAGCAACGGTTGTCCTGGGATGTATCTCTTGTGTACAGTGGTCCCGCGAAGTCTACACCACAGATGAGATAGGGGGACGTTGCTGTTACGCGGTCTTGAGGAAGTGGCGCTTCATCTTGAACAAGTGGTCTTGAGTGGAAGCGTTTGCAAATTACGCAGGTGTTCAGGAGCTTCTTTATCAATTGACGTCCTCGAACAATCCAGTAACGTTCACGAAGCTGGACAAGCGTGTCGCGAAGTCCGGCGTGTCCAAGCTTTGCGTGTGCGTCGAGAACAAGAAGCTTTGCGTACTGAGACTGGTTGGGTATCAAAATAGGGTGTCTCGAGTCGTAATTCTCGAAACTGGCCTGTAGCCTCCCTACAACCCGAAGACGATTGTTCTCATCAAGAAACAAACGAGCGGTCTTCAGCGATGAGTTTGTAGGCAAGGGGAGGTTTTCTTTTACGCACTGTATCTCTTCTTTGAAGAAGCAAGCTTGTGTGTGTAGGATACAGTAGCTCTGGGCGTTCTCAACTTCGTCGGCAGTCAATGGTCCGGAAACTTTCTCTTGGTTTCGAAGATTGTTGGCGTATCTGAGTACCCACGCCATCACCCTGTGAAGGCGGAGAAGGGAGCTGAAGCGAGTGAAATCCGTTCCTTCCGAAGTGGGTACTGGAAGTGCCAGTGACAACGGGTTCATCTCCGCATCAGCATAGCAAGCCTGTACATTAGGTATTTCCGGTTCGGTGGGCCAGATGGTTGGGTCGGGTAGCCAAGAAGGTCCTTGCAACCATGACGTCGACTGCAGAAGTTCCCGCGCTGTACTTCCTCGTGTCAGGAGGTCGGCTGGATTCTCGCTGCCTGGGCAGAATCGCCATTGATCGGGTGCAGTAATTCTCCTTATCTCGTGGACTCTGTTCTTCACGTAAGTCTTCCACGTATCGGCTTCTTTGCGTATCCAGCACAACGTGATCGACGAGTCGGACCACAGATGCGTCTCGGTGATGTTCAGGTCGGTATTGTCCTTTATGTATGAACTCATTCGTGCAGCAAGCGAAGCCGACGTTAGTTCCAGTTTGGCTAACGTGACAGCCTTCAGGGGTGCGACTCTACTCTTGGCTAATAACAGGCGCGTCGTCCTGTTTCCCTCTGTATCTTGGATACAGGCGTAAGCAACGACACCGTACGCTCGAGGACTAGCATCGGTGAAAATGTGCAAAATTGCCGTCGTTATGCGTCCCTGTAGTTTTTCACCCAAGAACCTCGGAACGGAAAGTTCGCTTAGAGCCTGGAGTCCCTCGCACCATTCCAACCACTTGTGCAGTAAGTCATCGGGAAGTTCGTCGTCCCAGTCGAGGTTTTGCTTCCACAAATCCTGTAGGAGTATTTTCGCAGTAACCACGAAATGACTCAGAAAACCAAGTGGGTCGTACACCTTTGCAATGGAGTGGAGAACAAGTCTTTTTGTTACGGCACGCCCTGTTAAGGTCTTCGGTACAGACTCTAGTTTGAATCCAAAAGTGTCAGTCAATATATTCCACCGCAATCCAAGTACCTTAGAATTCCATGTAGAGGTAAGCGAAACTTCTTTGTTGTCAGCCGCGGAATCAGAAAAGGCAGTAGCCACTTCCCGGTCGTTGGTAATCCACTTCCTTATGTTCATCGATGCACTATTGAAGATCTTCCTTGTTTGATGATACATTTCGATTGCTTCTTGCGTTGAGTGAGCGCCAATAATCAGATCGTCCATGTACATTGACTTCATCAAACGCTGAACTGTGGTCGGATGTTCTTCTTGGAAGGATCGAAAATGGTGTCGTAAAGTTGCCATCAGCAGGAACGGGCTGGAAGTTGCACCGAATGGCACCCTTGACATTCTCCACACTTCTTGAAGAGGCAGTGGTTGACCTGGCTCTGGGCATGTTTCAAACCAGAGGAAGCGGAGAGCATCTCGGTCTTGTTCACGCAGACTGATCTGAAGGAATGCCTTTTCCACGTCTGCTGTCATGCCAACCTTGTATTCCCTAAATCTAAGCAGCAGGGCAACGATGTCTGAATTTAGGTTTGGTCCAACCTCCAGGTTGTCGTTGAGTGATTTAACTCCGCTGGCATGAGACGATGCATCGAACACGATTCGAACTTTCGTCGTCTGTCGGTCCTCTCGAATTACGGCCCTGTGTGGGAGGTAGTAGATGTACCGTCCATCTGTTGGTTCCGGTCGGGGAGCTCGTTCAGCAGTTCCGTCTAAAATGTACTGACGAATCGCGTTGTCGTATGCTTGCAGAGATGAAGCACTGGCAGACAGCTTCTTTAGCAACTGGTGAAGCCTCTTTTCAGCCACCGCGAAGTTGTCAGGAAGGTCTACGTCTGACTTCCAAGGTAAGCTCACTTCGTACCGCCCTCCTCTAAGTCGAATGCTGTTCTGGAAATCGCTTTCGACGTGATCTATCGGTGAAGCTTGTTCTGTTATACCGATGCTCTCTAGCTCCCAGAACTGTCTCAAAGCGGCTGTAATTTCCGACGTATTTGCTTTGAGAACAACGATGTTGGAGCAGTGGACGACTTCAGCGGGTGTCTGCGTCGGTCCTTGTAGAGTCCAGCCCAGCCGCGTTTCGATGGCTCTCATCCTGTGGCGTACTGTCAATACTTTTCCCGTCACAATTTCCCAGTAAAAGTCTGACCCTATAAGTAGGCTTATTGAATCTTCAGCATTACTTTCGTTTGAGATGCTTTTAGTGTCGATGCCTCTACTTCGAAGTTCCCTTAGCAACTCTTCGTTTGGGTTGGGTATAGGCTGATTGCAGATAGACTCAATCTCCAGCGCTTCTATGGGAATTGTAGTCTGCTTCGATGAGCAATGGAGAAACACGCGAACCCTTCTTAACGTCTCTTGCGTTTCCTTTCCTCCGAACACTCCTAGCGTTAGTGTTTCTTCCCCAAGGAGTTCGCAGCTTAGTTTCCTAGAGACGTCACTTCGGATGAAACTTCGCTGACTGCCTCCATCGAGCAACATTCTGCAGCTTTCTTCCTTGTCGCTTCCCGAAACCTTTGCTCTCAAAGTTTGGAGTAGCACCACTTGTCCTCGTTGTGGAGATAGTAGGTGGACAGGTGCGGTTGTCACGTGACCATTCAGTCGATTTGGAACATCAGGATTACACATTGACGAAACGTGTCGTCTTGAACAGTGTCCGCAAACGACTGTTTTCTTGCACTGTCTCGAGACATGTCCTGGAGTTAGGCATCGGAAACAACGGCCAGATTTTGTTAGTAGGGCTCTCTTTTGGTCAATGCTGATTTCTTTCGATGAGCAAGAAGCTGCATCGTGTGAAGCCGAACAGAACAAACATTTCTTCACGTTATTAGTTCCTCCGTGTAGAGCTGCCGCAGATGGTAAGTGATCGGCGTTTGAGGTGCGACGCAGATCATGCTGTTTCGCGGCTCTCGGGGGGTCCGATCCCTTCGATAATGCTGGCATTACCGCTTCGAGACATTCGAGCTCTTGGCCGAAAAAGGTCATTAGGTCTTCAAACTTCTTTTCGTGCTTGTCCGCTGGCTGCGACGAAGGTTCTGTGGCACCCGAATCGGCCGCATCCCGTCTTATCTTCGATCGCTGGTGATAACGCAGAACGATATCTCGAGGCAGCGACTGAAGCACGATTTCGTGGAGCATGGAGCAGTACGTCAGGGGATGCGTCCCCAGCGCTTTCATGCTTCTACAGTGCACCTGTACTTTGTCGTACAGCTTGCGTAACTCTGCTACGTCTGACGATGACGAGACAGGTTTCAGGTTAATCAAAGCGTGCAAGTGATCTTGTACGATGACTTCACTGTCTCCAAATCGCTTTTTAAGAATTTCTACAGCGTCAGCGTAGCAGGCATCCGTAATCGGTAATCCTGATATAGCAGAAGCCGCCGTTCCTGTTAGTAGGTTCGTCAGGTAGTGGAATTTGTCTGTGTCCTTTAACTCAGGATTCGAATGAATAGAGCTCTCAAACTGGCTCCAAAACTTGTGCCAGTTTCTACGATGGCCGTCAAACTTCGTTAGCTCTATTCTCGGTAATTTCGTCCGTATCGGTACAGTCTCAGCAGCGTTGGCTCTAGTCGATGAACTTGAAGGGTGAGACTCACCGGTCGGATGGTTTTGGGAGCGGTAACGAAGCTCTGCCATGATCTTGACGACGCTGTCGTTGAACATTGTCACGTCGGAGGTCTCTTCCGCGTCGAGTTCCTGTGGGTGTTCGCGGTAGATGTCCTCATCCAGTTTTTGGATCGGCTTGAACATGAATTCGATTCTTTCGAGGGAAATAGCAAAATCCATCGGTGTGGTCAAGCGTCCATCACGTAGGCCGCCTTCGATTTCCTTTAAGATGCCGTTGAGCTTGGCTCGCAAAGTGATTCGGCGCCTCAGCATGCGCTCCAGGGAGGTCATCTCGGGTCATCAGTGGCTGGTTCGTGGAAAGTCAAGCAGGCCCTGTCGTTGAGGGTGGTCAGGCCTTGCCTGTCGCTGTCGTTGTATCCCGGGTTTCCGGCACCAGATTGTGGGATTCTTTAGCCACTGAGGACGAGAGAGGCCTTCAGACAAGGGAGGGAGCGACCGAGCGGTCGGAAGGTTTAATGGCGACTTAAAAGAAGATGTAGCGCGAGCGCACGCCCATCGTGCAATGACGACAGGCTTCGATGATGGTGATGTCTTCGGTGCAACGCTGATGATGATAGATTCTACATGCCCTTTGGCATAAGGTCCTACAGGTACAAGTTGGCACCCGTTTCCCGGAGGAAGTCCAGAATACAGCGGTGGTGGGGCCCCCACAGCCATCGCTGAAGATCGGGAGGTCTCCCAGGCCAGGATGCAGGCCTGTGCCGCGAAGATGTCGGGATCTCGCTGCACTCAGGGAAGGGCACGTCCATAGCAGGTGGTTGGTGTCGGCTTCTTCGGCAGGACCCATGCAGAAGGGGCAGTTGTTGCTAAACTGGGCATGGTATGAACAGAAAGTCACAATCACTAACTTTTATTTTTATGCCGATACCGAAGCATAACTGAGAAGTTTTCCCATGCATGCTTTGCCGCCTGCGTAAGATGAATTTGTCGTGGACTGTTGCCAAAATTCAAAACAACACCACCAAAAGAACACGCCGTTACTTCTCCGTGGACTCATACGGACACGGTCCTCTTTTTACCTGCCCTGTCGCTTATCCCATGAATCCCACCTCCCAGTGCAGCATAGCAATCCGGGCTCTACCCTTGGTTAACCCCCAACCCTTCTGTTCGCTCTTCTCCCCTTACTCACATACCCAGATCTCGCGCTCAAAATTCCGACCTCTCAGGAACCTAGCAAAACTACTTTAGGGAAGTGATATTTGGCATAAAGGAAGAAGTCAACGTGAAGATTAAAACTCTAAAATAATTTTCCGGGATTCTGAATATTTTTTTTTGTGCAATTCGCTGCCAAATCTTACTCCACATGCATTTGAAGGAGGTAGTTTCCACTGCTCTGGAGCTTCGTCGGGTAACGTGCACGGCTTAAAACTGCGCACAAAGCAAGTTTTCATCCCCAATATTAGCTGCGGGAAAATATCTTTCATTTCACTAAATAGCTACAGAGTAATCCCTGTTAAAAGGACTGCTATGAGCGGGAAAGCTGCACATGATATACTGCACGTGCACATACTCGTGACCTGGACGAAAATTGGCAAGACTCAGGAGATCTGAAAAGTAATCTGCTTAAAGCCTGAGGAACGCTTTCGGCCGTCAGCTGGGATTAGGTCTACCCGACGCCATTCAAATCGTTCGCTCGAGCATCACCGACATTCTATTGAGACACTGCTGAAATGAATTCACGGTTGAACCCCTAGTGTTGGTTTCCAGCGACCGGATCCAATGCTAAAGCATGCGCTCCCGTCCATGAAATTCCAAAAGTGTTTCTTTTTAAAACAGCGAAGCTATTTAGCAAATCGTAATTTTTCGTGTCCGCAGTTAAAAACACCAAGAAATTTCCGAGCGCGACCATGCGAGCGCGGGTCTCGCGGCGACCGCCCAGCGTCCCCGGCGCATGTTTGTCAAATCAAGAATACGCATTAGGGGAGATTGGCCAAGATTGGCCGACAAAAACTTCCAGCGTTCGCCGTAATCGTGGCAACACTTGCTCGGAACAAGAAAGACACGTCATAACGTACGTCCCTCCAAGGTGATGTTCAATTGATTACCACTTCAAGAAAACGAAGGAAGCTCCCACTCGTAGTAACCATGATAGAGTGAAGGTCGTTGCGACAGCGAAGAAGAAGTAAATCGGCTGCAATGGTGTACTTAAACCTTCTTAATGGTCGTGATGATTGCGTACGGCTTCGCTACCTTTAAGTCTTACGCTTTAGTGTGAGCTTCATTTTTTTTCGTCCAGCGACCGTTATTACGTAAAAAAAAGTTCGCCTACATCAGTTAGTGCAGTATTTTTTAATTCACAATGTCACAAGTAAGCGTGATTTGGTGTCTTTTAGGGCTCTTCTGGGGCAGGGCGCGGCCTATCGCATCATTTTGCACATATTCTACATAGTGCAACAAAGGCCAGCTTTGTACAATCGCAGCCGACGGCCAAATGTTCTCCTCTCCTTCGGACTGTACACGTGGCACATGCGCTCAAGATTGACCAGGAACGGATGTAATCTGCGAGTCACCCGCTATGAATGCAAAATGGTTGGCCTCATAGCAAAGTTTCCTGCTTGCTTCCTCGGTCGGGTTTAAAGTTTCGCGTTCTTATTTCGTACACACGGCGACTTTCTCAGGAAAAAGTAAACAACGATTTCATTTAAATGACGAGGAAGCAAATTTTCCATCCCGAGCAGCAGGACACGCTAAGGACACTCTCTGTCTTTCTCACCGTCTAGCTCGCCTCCCTTGTATCAGTGGGGAAAGAGGGGGAGGGGGGGGGGGGGTCGTTAAGCCGTGATGCCGATATGACCAGAAACTTATGAACTAGAACCCCTTGGTGGCAGCTGCATTTTTCACGAAGACTAAATAAAAAAAAATGAAATGATCGTGAGCGCCAATCTTTGGTTCACGTCGAACAAGCCAAGCAGATATAAAGTAATCCAAATCTCTTCATCATACCCCGCTTCACCTCGCAGGTTTAGCATGGGCCCGTACAAGACCGCGTTTGCGATTCCACAGCGAAAATCGTATCTGGGCCCGAATCTTTCGTGTCCGTCCTCGTCGTCGCCGATGTCGAGACTCGAGACACGACGGTGCCGATGTATAACCAAGGAAAAAAGACCTCGGAGTATTTCAGTCTGCTTACGTGCTTTGAAGACAAAAATAAAGGCTTACCCTGGAAATACTTATCAAACCTTCACATCTACCATTGTCTTTGCATCTTTTCCTTTGCTTTTCTTTTTTTGCCTTCTGGCTCCCTTTTCTTAATTCGGCAGGCACACAGACGACACTTCGCGCCACAACTTCCCCATATTCAGAATTCTTCGTGGCTAGCGTTCACCTGCTCCGCTCACCTGCCGCCACGTTCATTTGCAACACGATACGACGTTAGCGCTGCACGTGGTTCCGGCAACGTGTTGAGATGCAGCGCGGTGGTAACGCACTTGGATCATACACTCTGGATAGCGTGGTTTATGTCTCACACAAACACAAAAGTGTTTTTTTGCTATTTACATTTACAGCGGCGGCAATGACTGTACCGGACAACAACAACGCCGGCTTTTCACATAATGCGGCCAGTTAACGCCTTCGCCTTAAAATTTAAACGCACTCCCTGTCCCATAAGTGCCGATCGGGATTACCGACACTATCTCTTTTGACAGGTCCATTTAATTGTTACGCCCCTGCGATTCGGTGATGATTAGTTTCACTGGATAATCATGCGATTAATGGGCAGCATTCATTGTTTGTCTCTCTCGGGGTTTTTTTATTTGCTAAATAGGAACTGTTACGTAAAAAATGATAACTTACGTTATCATAGTCTAAAATTACGACAAGAAAAAAGTTCCGTAGTTTGTCGCATTCTTGTCGTGCCGTGATTCGGATGTTCTGTCGTGTGTAGCATTCCTGTCCTGATTTTGATGTTCCGTCGTGCCGAATTCCTGTCTTGTCGTGATCCTGCTGTTCCCTTGCTAGTTGTACATGGTTTGAATGTGTTTGAATGCATGGTTTGAATGCCCGTTGTGAAGAGTAGCGTAAATGGCAGTTCTGTTGTGACTACAGGAATGTTTGTAGTTGAAAAAAACCGACTTTTTCGTTACGACAGAAATGTGTGTCGTAACAACAGATTACTTTGTCTGTAACAACGGGACTTCTGTTGTCTTGTTTTTTGTCATACGACAGGGATTCTTGTTTTATCTTTTCTCTTCTCGAAAGTTAGAAAATATTATCCAACAAAAGAGAGTTATGCAGCTACAAGGAAACCTTGCGGGTGAAGAAAATTTTGTTTTTGTCTAGAATTCGACCTCCGGGACCGTAGCCTACTTAAGGAGCCATGAAGAGAAAATACAACTTCGTTTAATTTGAAAGAACTACGATTCAGTATCTTACTCAGCTCCATTACCGCCACAAAAGATGTTTTTTAACGAAAAAAAAAAAGCAAGAAGTATTTAAAAACTTTCAAATTTTGCGCCACAGTGACGTGTTATCAGCAAGAATGACGTCATACGGGCCAAGAATAAAACATAATTTTCAGTGCGTTAACTGCACGTTAGCATTCAAGTGATGCGGTCAAATAGAGCTAGAGGCCCCATTACAGACGTCCAGTCATGTGTCTTCGCGACAGGTCAGTTAGGCGGCCGCCAATCGCACAAACAAGGTTTCGTGACGTCATAGAAAAGTTGCGGAAAATCGGCTAGGGGGTCGCGACTGCTTCACACGTTTTCTTTCACGTCTACGTTATTTGTTCGAAGATTGTGATGATATTGGTATCATTGTTATCGCGACTAAGCAGTCTTTCTAATAAACCAAACTTGTATTTTGTCTTCATGGCTCCTTTAAGGCTGCTGCTCCGCTAGATGCGCTAACCAGCGGGGAAGCTGTTTGCAACGGGAAAGCGAATTATTCGACCACGTGAGGGGAAGGATAAGGTTTTATTTATTTTTTTAACTTCAGGGCAGCCGTGCAGATGGGAGTGAGCTTCACGAAAAGGGAAAAAAAAATTCCTACGAAGTAAACTTATCTATCCCACGCTGGGACCTCCTCCTAAAATTTGCATCTATAATCCTTATCCGCAACAGCGTGCATGAGTTGCGGCATGAGGACTTGGGGTACAGTTAGACCTGGATATAACCAAGCTAACGAAGCCGCAATTATTCGTTACATGCAGGTTTTTTTTTTTACATGCAGATTTCGAGGTAATTAAAGCTCGTGGGAATGAAGCAGAAACAAAACCAAAATGCTGCACATCAGTGACGGTGAACTCACCCTTCAATGTTTTATTTCACAGTGAAAAATGGCGTGATCTGCAACTGCTGCTTTCCCTCGAGCTTAGTGACTACACGGCACTACAAAGAAGCGATGTCGCTCACCCCCGTACTCGCAAAGGTAACTTAAGTATCACTTTAGCCTTTTGGCACTTTTCAGTGCTTTGACGCGTTTCAAAAACCAAAGTTACGCTAAAAGAGCGCCTTTTCGTGAACTTGATGCTCTTTTCTGCACTCAAAATTTGTGAGAGGGTGCTAGTTGGTATACTGTACCGAGCGGCTACGTTCTTCTTTCTCGCCGGCGGAAACGGCCTTTAAAATTGCGAGCTTGTCCTGGAAAGGAAAAAAAAGAACTTTTAGTTTTCTGGCAGCATAACTCGATCTCCACTGACGAACCGACCTCACAGATAGCAGTGGATACGCGCGACTACACGCCCGCGGGCAGGGCTAGCACCTAACCGACAGCACTACTATCACACGTGGAAAGGCACCGTAGTTTGCGGTGCGTACGAAATGCACTAAATTAGTGCATTTATTTAGCCGATTAAAAAAAAAGTGCAATAAACAGTGGCTCATCAGCGTACAAAATTCGTTACAACAAGGTTAACCGTCGCAACGCCTTCGTTACATAAAAGTCGCAAACACACGGACTTCGATGGGCTGGCAATGGTGAATTGAAAAACTTGGTTAAATCCAGAAATTCGCTACATCGAGTTTCGTTATATTCATGTTTAACTGTAATGATGCTGCTCCTGGATAGAAACAGCACCGCCTACTCCCGTGACTTCGTAAAACAAAGAGGGCAATACATCGGTGTGTTGAACTGCAACTCTAATTGGCCTTTGGCGGCAGTTCTATAAGGTGTCCTTCAAGGTTCAGTATTTGGTTCTCCTCTATTTAAAAGTTTTATTATTTGAATTTTTTGTGTGATGCAGCTTCTTTTTTTGTGGATGTCTGCGTCGTGGGCCGTAACATCTGGTCAATCCAGGTGCTTTCTTTTTTGGCAGTTGAAAACTCCCATAAACTCTCTAAGATAACTTTAAATGGTCCACATTCACCCAAATGACAATCACCTGCAAAGATATCAACCACACCGTGTTTACGGGAAGAGCAGGGTAGTGAGTCTGCCGCAGAGAGGCGCAAGCCGACGCGCATGTGATGAGTAGAATCTTTGACGAGTAGACCACTAATACCCCAACCATTAAAAATGAAATCTCGTGCACGCCCTGCCACTGAGAAGAACGAACAAAAAGGACCGGAGTAGAGAACATTGCGGCAGAGGCGGGCTGTCTTCAGGAGCTTGGAATCGATAGCGTTGCCATGGCAGCCGAACCGTCGCCTTCGATTCTAGAGTGCTTCGGTCGCCCACTTCGCACGGTCGATCAGAGGAACTCGCGCTGTCGGCCTGAGAGCGAGATAGCTTTCTTTCGTTGGAACTACCTTTTTTGTCGGCGCGATTATGGTCGTGTAATTGAAGAACACTTGTGAAGCACGGCGTGATTTCTGCACGAGCACTCTTGAGGCGGCATAAGTGGGTGTTCCCGCAAATGAACTGCGTTTTATGTTGTACGCAGTCGTATGCCTGAAGTCTGAAAAATACTGTTTTATTTTTGACACTTTATTAGAGTCGTCAAGGCTACGTTACGTTGTAGGTACCATCCTCGATATTAAGGCTTGGTTAATTCGAGTAGAATAAAATTACGGCTATTATTTTTCAGTATTGAAAGCGGGAACAAATCGGGTTTTTTAAATTTATTTTCTAAAGTCTCCCCAAAGAAGCCATAATGAGCCAATAGATAATTCAACTGAAACTGAAACGTCAACGAAACGTCTTTCACGCATATCTTCCCGGATTTGCTTCGATGAGCTGCTGCCCAATAAAGGCTTCCAGATTCTGTATTGTACTGTCAATATTGGGGAGAATTTTTCTACTCATCATAATCACCACCACATCATCATCATCATTATCGCCAACACCAGCATCATTAGCATCATCACATTTATGCCCAATTCAAGACGAAGGCATCTAACATAGGCTGCCACGCCAAATTCTCTCTCTCTCTCTCTCTCTCTCTCTCTCTCTCTCTCTCTCTCTCTCTCTCTCTCTCTCTCTCTCTCTCTCTCTCTCTCTCTCTCTCTCTCTCTCTCTCTCTCTCTCTCTCTCTCTCTCTCTCTCTCTCTCTCTCTCTCAATTTAATCTAGGCTGGCTTCCACACGAGCTTACTCCCTAACAACTCAAAAACTTTTATATGGACACGACTCTGACAAAGACTTAAGTCACTAGGTTAAGTATAGACGGCACTGAAGTTACTGATCACCCCACCTTAGCAACAACTTTCAGATACGTAATTTCTTTTGTTCTTCGTAACAATTATATGAAAAGTATAAGCCGTTCTTAATATCACACTAGGTAAAGCATGATTTTTTTCCGCACTGTGACACTTCGCTACTGAAAAATTCCCTGTATCGGCGGGCATTTAAAGTACCGTTTTTCTTTTTTGTTGCACCGAGTGTGAGAAATTTCTTATCATCCTGTTCAATGAGAGTGAGTTTAAGCAAAGCCGAAATACCAGACGATTGATGGTGGTGGTAATGGTGGGGGTTGTTGTGCGGGATCAGGCGGGGTTAGCCTGGCTGGATATGCCCGCAATCTCTCCGCCCAAGCTCCTCCTAATTACTCTATGTTAGGGTCCTTTCACCACGTGTTTCCCAGTTACGTCTCCTGAAGGAAGCTATAGAAGGCGCGACACGTCTCTGCGCAGCATCTAATGACCCCTTGGGAAGACGATGTGGTCCAGGGTGTTGTGTGGGGCTGCCAACTTCCGAATCGCTGAGAGCATTGCAGTCCGCTCGTCATTATGTTCTGGGAAACACATTACATAGTGGTGTACATCCCCTATCACTGCACATGACGAACACAGAGGCGATCGCACGGGACCACCTTGAATAGCCATGCTGAGGTCTTCGCTGAGCCCGTTTGGATGCGGTACAGAAATGTTGCCTCCAATCTCGTAAGACCCTTTGTGACGCAAGGCTGATCATTGCGATCTCCCAAAAGCTTGAAATGTTCGACGACTGTTTGCCTGAAGTCGTTCCAGTGATCCGCAGAAACCTAAACAGTCGGTGTAAATTGCAGCGCATTCCGTGCCAACTGATTAGCGGTCTCATTGCCTTTGACGCCAACATGGGATGGAATCCACTGAAACCGCACTGAAACCACATTCCTGCACAAGCCGTAACGAACGCTGACAGACCCTTTTTGTGAGGATTCCATGTGCACGCTGAAAAAGTTGTAGTGCTGCTTTTGAATCAGTCAGAATTACAACTTCCTGCGGCTTATATGACTTAAGATTCCTCAACGCAGCCGCGATGGCAATGCACTCAGATTCGGTGGAGGACACCACATTATCCAGGCGTGCTGCCCGGAAACCTGGTTACCAGGAATGACATGTATACGCCACTGCACTAACCTCTGTGTGCGGATTGACTAAGCCATCAGTAAAAATTTGAAGGTGATTGGGATAAGAGTTCTCCAAATGTTCAAGAACCAAAAATCTGGCTACTTCCACTGGCATATGTTTCGCTTGACACTCATGTGAGGAACATGCGGCTGACACTGAAGGCTCTCGTAAGACCATGGAGGCATTGAGATGGGAAGTTTCCCCGGCCTCTGTTGGCACATATTCTCAAAGAGGCCGTCAATGTTCGAAGATGTCTTATAATTGCTCTTCCAGCACAGGTTTCCCCTAGACGCATTAACTGCGTCAGTAACCTCTGTGACGCCATCAAGCGGAGTGTAGGAGACTGGCTCTCCCGTACGACCTTCTTGTTCGCCGCTCCCTGAGGAACTTTAATTGCTCTCCTCAGCCCTTTCCTATGCAAGGTCCTCAGCCCTTTCTTTCGAGGCGCTCATACTGGGATTCTGAAGGGGAGATCAGAGGCAAGTGGTAAAGAATACGACTCAAAATCGGTGCAGAGTGCAGCTTAATCTTTGACGCCGGGTGAATCCCCCACTTCCTCCTCAGAATGTTCACACGGGGAAGCAGAGCCGAAACAGTCATGTCGACTGGCCGTCGCAAATACAGTCTGTGTCGAGGGTGACACCAAGGAACCGCACGGGAGTGGCTTGACGGATAGCCAGGCTGCCCAAGGTTAAATTAACACGGGTGGATCGTCGCCCCGTATCCCAGGGAAAAAACAAAACGGGACTTCTCGGCCGAGAGTGTCATTCCGACGGAGTACAGATATTTCTGCATGGTATGAACACTCCGTTGAGCCATCACTGCCAGTCGCTAGTGTTGATATCCGGACAACCAGATGCAAAAATCGTCAGCGCACACGAATACGTGAGCTCGTTGTCGAACTTCTTTTAGTGCTGCAGGTAGCCCAGTCATAGCCGCATTGGAAAGCATAGGAGACAAAACACTACCCTGGAATACCCCCTTGAGACGCTCCCAGACAATTGAAAAATAGCAAGGGTTGTTTATTTCCACAAATCGAGATGACAAACTTTAGCTCGTCAAATATACAAGCCCATTTCCTTGTTGCGCTCGTCTAGCAAAATATTAGAAAGCTTAATTTCTCAGTACTTCAATATTTCTTGAAAGGGAAACATTTTTTTAGAGGTAACACGGGTTTCCGGGCGGACTATCGAATACCACTCAGCTGATTCACATAAGAAACAAAATCTTGAAATCACTCGATAACGGTGGGCAACCCGACGTTCTTTTTTCATATTTCCGCAAGCCGTATGACTACGCTTTTCAACTCCATCTAAAAACTACACTTCTATCTATATTAAGCAGTACAACATTATTTAGTGGCTCGATTCCTATTTTTCTTGACGGCACCCATTTGTTCGCATAGACGGCTGTATTCGTTGTCGCTGCAGTTCTTCCTGGTATGCCGCAAGGTTAAGTCCTTGGTCCTTCTCTTTACCCATTTATTTTAAAAAGTTAGGGTTAGAATATTTCGTGCCATGCCACTTCTTTGTGGATGACTGCGGTGTCTATACCCTGGCATCGTACCAACAGAGATCCCATCACTCAGGTGCATTTCCCCTGGCAGTTAAAACACCGATTATAAGACTACACAAGCAAGACAAAACTCGCTACCTATGCACATTCTGGTAAGTTATTTGGTGGAATACGCAGGACCCAAACACATACTACCACGAGCGCACGCAGGAGCTCTCTGCTCTGTGAATGAACTCTTTCAGCGCATTGTCTTTGTGCTAGGGCTTGCGTGCATGCATGTGCTTCGAAAAGCTTGCAAACAAGGCGACACGCATGCCAGCCATATCCGCCCCTCAATCGCATCAAAGATTTGCCGTCTGAAAACCTGACTTCTCACATTCAATATTCGCGCTAAATATAAATTTGCATGACCTCGGGCATGCAATGAAGCACGAGACACGCGAAGGAAATATTGGTTGCCCTGGCTCGGCTAAGTAAGACTAATACGCACCGTTTTACAGCGAAGCTGTTAGCCGCTAGTTGGGCGGAAAATTTCGTGTCGTAAACAAAAAAATCCGGACCGGACCCAGGCGTTCTCGCCTAAGACGCCAAACGGATGCATCAAGCTAATCAGGCATACAACATAGAGCTCAGAATTCGTTTTAAAAAACCCTTAAACAAGCATCGAAACCGCCTTATGGATGATAAGGAACCTACGAACAATGCCGCCCCCCATGTGTTTCTGCAGGGTAAAGATTACGCTTGCAGATCATGTTTGCAGGGTAGGCAAGACTAGCGTCACTAAATAGAGAGGTTCCTGTTCTAGACGCCGAGCGCAAGACCCAGAATTTGCCGCCAGAGAAGCCGAGCGCAAGCGACGAGCCCGCTGAGGCGGTGAGAAACATTTCGTACCGTATACCCCATCAGCATCTGCAGTTGTTTACAACAGCTCCACTGGACACCCACTTCCGCAGGGCGGTATGGCGACCATCTTTTTTCTTTCCAAGGATTGCAACACACTTACATGTGACGGGGTGAGTGTGTCCTTCCTGTATTTTTGTTCTATGTATTTCTAACCTACAATTCAAATGCATCGCTTTTAACCTTTCAGCATTGTAGGTTACTTCCTTCTTAAGTATGTCTGTAATGCCTAGCACGATGCCCTAGTGCGGGTCATATGAAGTAGTTAATAAATGGTACAAGCGTCTATAAACTTTGTAACGACTGCTTATATTTCCCCTAAAATAGTTTTCCGAGCAATGCGTATAGTAGTAAAGCCGACATAAAAATGGGCTTCTTGTATAGCAGTCGAGCCCCCTATAGGGTCACTCGGTCATTGCAAAGTTGGCTTTCCAACTCTGACTGTGTGCTGCAATGAAGTCTCGCGGTTGTAAATGCGCGACGGCTGCAGTCAGCGTTAGTTGCAAGCTTAAGGAAGTACAAACAAGAAACCCTGTCACGTTAGGTGCGTCGAGGTATATACGAATGCTTAGGCATTAAAGGACAGTTTCTATTTGGGAGTCGCTGGAAATTCTTTAGAGGCAACAGTCTTTCTTGAGCTAACCCAGTCCGAACATTTTGTCTGTCTGTCTGTCTGTCTGTCTGTCTGCCTGCCTGCCTGTCTGTCTGTCTGTCTGTCTGTCTGTCTGTCTGTCAGTCAGTCAGTCAGTCAGTCAGTCAGTCAGTCAGTCAGTCAGTCAGTCAGTCAGTCAGTCAGTCAGTCAGTCAGTCAGTCTGTCTGTCTGTCTGTCTGTCTGTCTGTCTGTCTGTCTGTCTGTCTGTCTGTCTGTCTGTCTGTATGTATGTCTGTCTGTCTCCAAACTCAACTATAGTTACCAACGCATGAGTGTGGATGATCGGTGTATCGCAAGACCGCGAGCAAATCTCTTAACTTGACATGACCTTGCAAATGACAAGAGTGGTCTTCCTGCAAATGACGTCGAAAAACGACGGAGTTTCTGTCGCGTTCATACACCGCTTCTTCCACCCCTCTTTGCTATTCGCCTGCTCTCTTCTCTACCCACGAATCTGACGTGAATCGTGTAATAAAGCTATCTCTCTCCTCCCCACTCATGCCTGTAGCTCCATGCCTCTATTTACTCTTCGCACCGATCCTCACACTAACCCTCTCGTACTGTACTCTGCCTCCCCCTCTCTCTCTACTAATCTTTCCCTCCCCCTTTCCCTTTTCTTTATTTCCAACTCTCTCTCTCTCTCTCTCTCTCTCTCTCTCTCTCTCTCTCTCTCTCTCTCTCTCTCTCTCTCTCTCTCTCTCTCTCTCTTTCTTTCTACTTTTCTCCCCCTTATTTTTTCGCCCGGACGGGCATTCCTGTCATCAACATACATAATTTAACGTTGATGGCTCGGACATTGAAATAGTCGATACGGTAAAGACACTAGGCGTTTTTTTAAACAAAAATATGTCCTGGGACGCACATGTTAATCACCTTATTGGCTCTGCGTCTAAGTGTGTGGGTTTTCTAGGAAAATACCGATCTTTTCTTCCTGCGCGGATTGAACTTAAATTTACAACGCACTCTTCATGTCCCATATAAACCATTGCTTTTGGTTTGCGGTTCCACTACGCAGAGCAACATTAACAAATTGTACCTGTTGCAGAAGAAAGCAGCACGTCATATCACAAATGAAGAATATTTTGCACATGCAGAACCGCTTTTTATACGTCTTAATTTGCTACCTTTTCACAAACAATATGCTTACAACCTAGCGATGCGGCACAAATCCTCCATTCATATTGATCAATCTGCTTTCACGCAGTTATTCCACTTAAAAGAAAATATGCCCATTTATATTTATTAGGAGTCAACATTACTGGAACATTCCATTTTGTCGCACGGAATATGGTCGCCAAATGCTCCGTTATGCTGTTCCGCACCTACTGAACAGGTTGAGAAGCCAAAACATTGTTTTAGAATTGTGTGCTCCGTGCAATCGTCGCAAAGTTTTTTTCTGTGTCGTGGCATTTCTAGAACTTATGGAATTTCTAGAACTTATGAAGCGTTCTCATTTAATCAGTTTGATTCTTTGTAGTACACAAGCATTGGGGATATGATGTTATGTAGTTTTTGTGAAAGTAAAAAAAAAAAAAACATCGCGTGTATTTTGTAGTGCCTTTTTAGTTACCCGGAAGAACTGCACAGCCATGATAGTCTAAATGTCCGCTTATGCACAGCATATGTTGCGAAGAAGTGATGCTTTGATGCCTTGATGGATTGATTCCTTGTACAAGGGTGGCTCGGGCTCCTTCAAGTGAAACTTTTTTCACTTTACACCGGAGCCAACCCACATCTTTATGATGTAAATAAAGATTTTGCACTTGGAAAAAAAAACTTATACCTTCCCTTTGATAGTCCTTCATTTCCCTACCCCTGCTGCCATTTCGCGTCCCAATCCAACACCCTTGCCTTTCGCACTCCTATCTTACCTTCTCCCCCATCCGACTCTTCTCACCCTCTCTCTTTCACCACAAAACTGGCGTCGGGCTTCGGGAAAATCTCAACCTGTGCTTTAGCCTAACGTAGCGCTTGGTTAAAGACTATAACGCGTGGTTGGGTGGCTTCGTTACTGCTGGGGCTTGGCGTTCGAACGTCTCATTTCATTACCGGTCGCGAAACGCAGTAGGGAAGTCACGAAGCGTCTGCATGAACGAGAATGAGAAGTTCAGTAGCTTGCATACGGCTAAGCGTTCACACCATTTGTCCCGCGAGTGAACTTTCACTCGCGGCAGCTGTGATGTACTAATTTGCGCAAGATTTGTCTTCACTGTTCCTTGGTGTTAAAGCATAACATCTGGTGTCGCATTTTCAGTGTTCATATTCGCGCAAGGGATGTTCTCGCACGTATAAACACGCTACCAAAAGAGCATTCGTTCATTTTGATCCAACGTAGGCAGCTGCGCGGTTAAAAACTTTGTTGTCGTTCGGGCATGCTACCGCCTTTGTCTCGACTTGTATATTGTCCACCATAACTTTAGTGCGTGCGTTTAGGTACCACAATGAAAATGTTTGCATTGCTTCTCGCGTAGTAAAGAGGGTAATTTAAAGTAATTTTGCGGAATATTTACGACAGTTATGGTAACTGACATCACGGCCAAGAGCATTTTATTTCGTCAGTTATAAGAGCGCTGCTGAAGTGCCATTCGGAGAGCACGAGTGCACTTGGCGCAAGTGCACTTAAATCGGCACGTTTGACAGGGATATTGTTTTGATGTTAGTTTGAGGGTAGGAATGTGAGTTCAGCCTCCTTGATTTAGGATCCCGCGCTGCTTCCAGGGCTCTAGTCACGAGGGCTTGCTGTTGCTACGGCGATGATTTGGTCAGCGCGGTCTCCCATTAGTCAATCGTGGGGTTTGGTGGAATGAGGTGTTGTGTGGGCAAGAAAAGGCTAAGTGGTAGGTGTCGAGGGGGATGCTGCAGTGCTGGCATAAGGGGCTGTAGATGGATGGGGCCGTGTGGGGGAGGACAGTGCAGTTATAATTGGTGCCTGTTTGGACTCAGCGCTGTAAGTACGTCTCTTGGGTGGATAGGAAAGAGTGAGGAGGAGGGTATGGCTTTTTGTAATGCACGTAGTCAGCGAGGGTGGTGCTGTATGCAAGTTCAACCGGCGAAAGGGGAGAAGGGCATGTACCTAGGTACGGACATGCTGATGGGAGCGTTCCCTTGCTGAGCATTAGTAAACCAGATTTTTCGGGGATGCATTCGAGTATTCTGAATTGGATATATCGTTGGGCGGTGTCGATGGTGTTTGAAGTGCGTCTTGCTGGTCCCCGATGGAGCCAGTGGGTGTTCATATCGTGAGGTCGTCTGCATATAAAGCATGTAGAGATGTGGAATATTTTGGAGAAGGGGTCGGAGGTCCTTCATGGCAAAGGGTAAAGAGAAAGAAGCAACCTAACACTTTTCAAAAATATTTGCTTGAAAAATGTCGGATTCGAGATGGCCTATGCGCACAGTGGCGGTTCGGTTGGTGATAAATGTCGCAACGTAGTTGTAAGGTTCGTGCCCGCAGTTGGTAGCCCTTGTAGGATGGCTTCGTGTGCTCCCATGTGCGAGAAGGTGGTGCTCGAAAACCATGCCCTGTAGTCATGTATATTACTCCGACACTCGCCCACTGTCCGAACGAAAGGTTTTGGGCACGGGGGCTGACAAAAGGAAACGAAGCCTAGCCCTTAAAGCCCTGCTTATATTCTAAGGCTTAGTGACTCCTCTCTTGATTCTCGGTTCTAGGTTGCGACAGAATTTATCAGACTGTGGAATAATGTCTCGTATTTTTTGACATGGACGATAATCATGTGCTGAAAGGTGGACTGTGGTAATCGGATTCAGCGCCCCGTCATATGTGAGACGTTTATTGGTTTTACTGCACGTACGTAGTTAATTCGTCGATTTGATTGTTATTTTTCACACCTTCCTTTTTCATTCCTTTCTCTTTTTGTCTCCAGTACCCTCCCCCCCAAAGGGAAGTTGCAGGCCCCAAATCAGTTTCTCAGGCCGACCTTTTCTCCCTTTCAATAAACATTTACTCTCTCTCTCTCTCTCCGAAAATGACTCAAGGGAAAAATAATCTTCCACCTAGAAAGAGAAAAAGAAACTGCGATAAACACGTCTCTTTCTTTCTTTCTTTCTTTTTTCTTTCTTTCTTTCTTTCTTTCTTTCTTTCTTTCTTTCTTTCTTTCTTTCTTTCTTTCTTTTTATCCATCCATCCATCCATCCATCCATCCATCCATCCATCCATCCATCCATCCATCCATCCATCCATCCATCCATCCATCCATCCATCCATCCGTCCATCCGTCCATCAATCCGTCCGTCCGTCCACCCATGTGTCGTCGACTAGGGAATCTTCGAATCTAATTTGCAGCAGGCTGGATGGGTAACCCTTATCCAGCACATAGTATTGCTTTCTGATCGACATTGTCAAAAAACTTTCCCTTATCAACCCCAACGACGTAATCGTAATTTCAAACAGGCATAGCAGAGAAGTCACAACACTGCTGTGGCAATTCGTTATTTCTGGCCGCGAATGTATTCGTTCTGTTCGCCGCAGAACCGAATCGTGAGGGACACACGGGGAACCATACAGCGGGTACTTAGCCGGAAAGAAATGAACCCCGGCGAAAAAAAAAAATAGCGGGGGGGGGGGGGGGGGGGGTGCGGCTCTGGCCGCTACGAAAGTGTGGCCGGCAGCTAATGAATATGCAGCCCAGACGAGCGCCGTCATCATTGACAGCCAAAAAAAGGCTCGTAGCTTAAAATACAACAGTAGAAAGGATTCTGGCTGCCGCAATCGCTGCACACAATCGCGACGACTCTGCAGTTATGCGTATCTTTACTGCTCCGCGCGGGCATATAATACACGTAGCGTTCGAACTCGCGCTCCGTTGTGGGCTCGCGGGGCGTTGGACTGTTTATATACATCCGTGTGGCTCACGTGCAGACTATAAGCCCGAGCGCGCCGTAAGCACCGCCATATCGGGACGATATCAAGAGTCGAATACTCGCGCCTGCCGCCAGTGTTGGCAACCGCGCGCTGATCGCCGCAGCTGATGGCAGAGAAAAGAGCTCGTTATGCGCAGCCAATGGATGCCGGTCACGATTGCCGTGGTGGCCGAGGATTTACATTTAGCCCTTCTACTTGTGCGTTTGAATTTTTAATGACGCGGCGAGGACGGCCTGCCGAAAAGAACGCTCGTTATTTCCGCCTCGGAGCGGTTTCCCTCTTCAATATAACACTGGTCGACAAGCGTTGACAGTCAAGTGTCCGCTTTCCGCGCATTCCGCTTGCGTCTATATGGGAAAGCACGCGGGCACGAAGGCAGAGCATTGCACCGAGGAGAAACCCGTCCAGCTGGTTTCCACTTTGAAGGGGACGCAAATGACCCGGCGTCTATGTTAATTAGCGCACGCGGCTGGTGTCAAAAAAAAAGAGCAAAGCTCAGGCATGATTGCGGAGACGATAGTATTTTATGGGGCATAACAAACACGAAAATTTACGTCTGTCTGTCTGTCTGTCTGTCTGTCTGTCTGTCTGTCTGTCTGTCTGTCTGTCTGTCTGTCTGTCTGTCTGTCTGTCTGTCTGTCTGTCTGTCTGTCTGTAACTCGAATCAAACGTTCCTGGTGAGTCTGCTCACCGGGTTACTGACCCATTCAGAATTAGTGGGTGATAGGTAAAGGTGCGAGGTAAAGGCTGCGCACAGGCCTTTGAGGTGCTCTGAGGCTACCGGATGTCATCAAGTTGAGTGGTCGTGGAGCTTAACGCGCCGAATCTACACCTTGGCCATGAGGCGCGCCGTAATGGAGGGCTCCGGATTGATTTTGACCATCTGGGATTGAACCCGTCTCCTTGGGCTCAGCAGCCGAACAAAGCCACCGCGGCGGATATTTGTGCATTCCTGCAAGTGACGCCATTCCCCAAAATATAGTGAACCCGAGATGACTTTGTGCATATGTCGTTAAGAGAAGGGTTACAAATGGTTACCAGAAAAGAGTTCCGATAAAAGGGAAGTGTTACAGCGCAAACAGACGAAGGGCAGAGGAAGAGAATTTGCTTGCCCGTGAACATAATTTCAGGCTCACAATACCTCTGCACTTTAGTAAACAGGACACACGGAGCGTGTGGTTAAACAGGATGGCAAGTGGGCGAGTTGGTGTTGATTCATCTTGAAAATTGGCGCGGAAAGGCGTTGACTAAGAAGAGAAATACACAGGACGACTACGCAAAAGTCTACTTGTTATCAGGCTTTAACCACACCTTGAAAATTGGCGCGGAAAGACGTTGACTAAGAAGAGAAATACTGGTTATAAAGCCTGATAACAAGTCGACTTTTGTGTAGCTTTGTGGATATGTTTTCTTTAGATCTGGCGCGCTCCGTAAGAGGGCGGAATTCCTGTAGCTCTGCAGCTGCTCGGAGAAGAACGCGGGATCCGCGGTTGCCAACGGCTCAAGCTCGCACCTTCCACACAAATGCGAAAGTAAAACTCCGGCCTCTGTTCCCGTATCCTGGTATATTCCTTGCGCAGTCCGAATAAACGCGTGATAAACGCGATTTCAAATCGTGTTTGGACACCGCCGAAATGGCCCATCTCCACCTCCATTGGAGAGAGCACTTTGAAGGGAAAGTCGCACCTTCCGCATCCTTCCTTCCCTCGACGAAAACAGCGCCCCTCCCCGACGCGGTGCTCCAAATTCAACTTTCGAAAGCCCGGAATAAAACGTCAACAGGAAAACAGAGCGGGAACGGTGCGGACGGGAGCGAAGTTTCCGTTCGGGGCCCGAACCGGGTGTATAAACAGCGGGGCATCGCATGTACGTCTCTCGCGAGCTCGGAACGCACAATGCGCGCACACGCACACACGCACGCAGCCAGGCAGGCAGCACGCGTTGGCGGGGGGAGCCCGGCTTCCTTTGTGGCGTCGGCGGCCGCCGGGCGTCTGGCTGCCGAGATAAGGAGGACTCCCAGGCGTCGTCGGCTGAGGCAGAGAACGAGGCGCCCTCGCCCTCCCTCTTCCCTGCCCTATTCTAGCCGCGGCTTGGAAGAAAACTCCCCCCTCAGGGCTCGGCCACCGGGGCCTTCCTTCTCTGCGACGCGGCACGTGGAGCACAACCGCGACTGGATACCGTAGTGATGCGGAGTTAGTAAGACCGTTTCTGTAATGTGATAGCATTTATTGGGGAACCTTCTCCCGACTTGGCGGTATTGGCGGATCGTTTGTGGATGGTGACTGGAATCGTGAAGTTGACGGCGACGGCGATGATGAGGAGGTATCGCGCAAAGGAGAGATGGCTTTACGCTCACTTCGGCTTTAATGCATGAGGCCAAGGATGGCCTCATGCATCCTTGAATCTGTTAAAACGCGCAGTTTACCCCCCTCCAGATTTCCTCATAACCGTTTGTTAGACGAGATTCTGTCTTCTTGTGGGCACAACCCCGGCATTTCGGGTGCCCACCCAGCGCCATCAAGACTCCTTAGCTTGAAACACTCCTTCTGTACCTTACTGCAACTACTAAAAGCGCTCCGCTGTTCTTGCTCAGCAGCCAAAGGGTATCGTTGGGTTTGGAACGAACGACCCGGGTCCAAGCTCCAGCAATGTCAATATCTTTTTCAAGACCCGCGATTTTCAAGACCCGTTAAATCTTCTCTTAGCTGAATCCTCCACATTATTTTCATAAATAAAAGCGTTTTGGTATTATTTAGGTCCATTTAGAGGTGGGGCATGGTATACCGCCCCGTTTACGTCTTGCATCGAACCGGAAGCGCTGGGCTTGTACCTATCTTCGTACGGAATGTCGCGATTATTTGGGCGAAACCCGGAGTCCACTTTGCAGACATTTGCCTGGGTTACATATATCTGCAAGAACCAATTCAATATCTTATCGGGTCTGCGAGGTGATCAGGAATTTCCGAAAACAGACTTTCCCTTTTTTCATACCTCTTGTAGTGTAATTTCCAGAAATCCAACTCTTATGACGTGATAGAAAGGTACTCCCGAAATTTCAAGTCTTTGAGTGCAGCAGTATCAGCTGGGTTGCTAAGAGACCAGTCAGTCGGATACTTCTTTCCTGTTTCTTCTATGCCCCTTAGCACGCTAGAGCAAAGGGAGGCTACGCTGTTTAGCTCCGACCCACTAGTGCAAGAGTGTCTAATCCAGCTGGCCGAACTCGCCGCTAGGGCCCACGGGCCGTCGACTAGGGGACTGTAGTGTGCCGGTGCTCCCAGCCGGCGCCTCTTTCTTAACAGCTTCGGATAAATAACGTTTCTACCACCCCCACCACCACTACCTTGTTTCTTCAGTGTATGTTAATTTTTAACCTAACTACTTGATCACTTGTTCGCTCGGATAAACCTCGTTCTCGCTTCAGAGATCTACAAAAGCCCACTTCAGCTTAATGCACTGAAGTGCCAGTGAGAAGTACAGAACTTGAAGCTTAGGCAACTTTGGCCGCTGCTCAACATTAATCAACATTAATTTCAGCTCTGCGTTACACTAGCACGGCTGAAACATAAGTCAGTACCAGCAAGTACACAGGAAGGATGGAAAAGGATTAACTTTATTGTAAAAAAAAAGAAAGAGAGGACAATCCCTGCGGCAATCATCTTCCCCCCTCTTGGGTACCATGTAGTCGTCTGACAAGACACTGGAATAATATGAAGGCTAATGTCTTAAGTGCCCCCTTCCGCGAAAAGCCGCCCTTCTTGTCCGGTCAAGAAGATAGCCGCCTTTGTAAAGACATTGTAAAAACACGTGTGCGATCCGATGGGATGTGAACCCGGGTCTCCCCTGTATATAGCAGCCAAATGCTCCACTACTGTGGTGTCTTTTTATCTTTACTGCATGAAAACCTTGCTATTATTGCACGCTGCAAACTTTAGCGGTCATCCAAGAAGGTGCCCATTACCGCAGCTAAAATAAGTCGTCCGTCAAAACTCTGTAAAACTGTGCCCGCTTCCCAAAATCCCCAAAATTGCCAATGGGAAACGTAGAACAGCGCGTGCCGCATGACACCTGAATGGGATGTCACGTGAGTACAAGAGGCGCAGCGCCGCGGTGACTCAGTGGCTAATTAAGGCGTTGCGCTGCTCAGCCCAAGGACGCGAGTTCGATTCCGGCCGCGGCGGCCGCTTTTCTGATGGAGGCGAAAAGCGAAAACACCCGTCTGTTGGAGATTTCGGCGCACGTTAAAGATCCCCAGGTGGTTAAAATTAATCCAGAGCCCTTCGCGCCTCATCGCGTGCCAGTCTGCTTGCTGACGTAATTCGTGTCGGACGACGAAGACACGAAAGCGAAGAAGCGGAAGCAAACACGGTCTACCAGAAAACAAGTCGGTCAAAGTTATTCGCACCAAAATACAAAGAAACAAGAGCGAAGAAAGAGACGGAAATGCGGTGTAACCGTAAAGGAGTTGTTAATAAGTATCACCACGCTTTCGAGGTTAAAACGCTAGCACGGCCGACGCGACAAGCATTTCCATGGAGCCAGTAGTAGGTGGAGCATGCGGGCCAGTCCCAGGAATTTTTTGCCTACCGCTGATGACGATGCGACGTTTCCTTGAATTGGGGCATCATAATGAGGAGGTATTAAGACAATGACAATACTGCTGTAAACGTCGTGCCCCATGGGCGCTGCTACAGAAACGCTCCTCTCACTTTTCCAATTTTTAGAGAAGACGAAAAGAAAATGGGGGGACGTTGCTTCGACTAAACGCTTTCACCCGTGGCGCTCCTAAACGCCCCAAAAGTCGCAGCGCTCTTCGAAACGAGTTTATGCGAAGCGCTGATAACACTGTGCGGCCGTTCTTTTCGTTTACCTGATCACCCAGCCATCGTTTTCAGCTTTAACTGCTCCGATTCCAACGCCAAAAAGTTAGTGACGCTCCTCGTGCACTTCGAACTCGATCGGAGTTTGTTCCCCCACGGGATTCCGCCCGTGCCCGGGGAGCGCTGCAAATGGGCGATTAACGCGTGCGACTTAACGACACGGGGGCTCGTTCAAGCGCGACGGCATGGCGCCCGTGCTGGGTGTTGCATCGAAGCGCAAGAAACGTTTTCCCTTCTTGTTGCGAAAATTCAAAATTCGCGAGTTTCGAACTCCGCCTTCGTATTTAATGGCAACCAGTGGAGCTTCGGCTTTCACTGATACGCTTGGCACGCGTTTGCCTACAGGTTTTAAATGCCGACTACGCTTCGGAAATGGGGTGTATACGTGAGGGAGCTTGTAAGCTTATGCCGGGAAGCGTATGCCGGGAATTAAAGTCGAAACGCACTTTCACCCAGGAAATCTGAGTCAAAGTCAAAGTCCGAAATCTTAACGGTTTCGACGATGTCGGAATGGCACAATCAGATAGACGTCGGCTTCATAACGCGAGAGACCCGGGTTCGACTCCTACGACGGGAAGCGCTTTGCTTGAGGGTCTCGAATGTGTAAAGACGGCTTCTTTAAAGTTCGTTTTGCCACTACGCCACCGGTGAGGCATAAAAGCTTCGCTTTAAAAAATCCAGCACCTCTCCGTCTAAGGACGACAATGGTTGAACTCGAAGCTTGCTCGTGACGGATTCTTTGGCTGTCGTCAGGGTTTGGACTGGGTTGCGACCATGTCGAAATGGAGCAATCGGATAGACGCCGGCTTCATAACGCGAGCGAACGAGGTTCGATTCGGGCCACTGAAGCGTTTTTTTTAAAGCCGATAGTCTTTCTTGGGCTACTTAAACCCAGAAATTTTGGTCTGTCTGTATGTCTGTCTGTCTGTCTGTCCGTCTGTTTGTCTGTGACTCGATTCAGCCACCCGGCCAAAGTAATACAATGCCTGCGCAATAGTCTTATATCACAGCTAAATCTACCCGTCTATGTCCGGTGTAATGTTCATACTTGTCAACATTGTTGAAGAAGAACAAGACATTACGCAAATATGAGACAACAAATCAATACAGAAGTGATATTTGCAGTGTTCCTTTATAAAAATTCAAACATGCTTGACTTTTGCGAAATTAAATACTTCATCAACTGCACAAAAAGAATTCACTCCGCCGTCGTCTGCTGTCGTCCGCGCCACTATAGCTTCTGGCGCCATTTTAAGAAATCAACCGGCAACAGTTACGCAAGGTTCCACTAGATAGTTTCCACGTTCTGCTTGCAACGCACGTGGAGTAGGGAAACGCGGTTCTATAAACGTTGAAGTAGGGTGCCTCGATTAACGCGCGTCTTCGCCGTACGGCAGCGTTCGCATCGAGACACCCGGTTTGGAGCAGTGGAACGCGGGAAATTTAAAATGATTTAAGCAAACCTTTGGCGTCTTTACCTTGGGAGGAGCACGACGCAAGAGGAACAACATGAGAGGTGAGCGGTAATGCGAAGAGAGGCATTTACTTCGCAAAAGCCGATAAAGACTATCGTCTTTTGACGTCATTTGCAACAAAAGGGGCAGGTACGCGGCCAATTTTTTCTTTCACTTCACCCACGGTCATTCATCATCATCATCGTCAGAGAATGTTGGCTTTCTTAAAAAGGGCGTTTTCGCGTTACAGTCGCCATCAGTGAGAAAACTAAAGCTTCGTTTTAAAAGAAGCGAATAAAATCGGGTCGGTATAGGAATACGGTTGCCTGAAGTCCCATGCTCATTTCTGTTTTTGTGTTCTCTTATAAAACTCGCATTTTCTGTTAACCTTCGAATTCAGCAACAAACTTATCGGGACACGTAAATTCCTCTGGTATGGTTTGTCCATTCCGGGACAATGGGGCTATCAATTGCCTTTTGTCGGCCTGCAGGGTTCATTCCGTCGCTGTAGTGTTCCAAGACACTACAGAGCGGCAGCTACGCGGCGCCATCGCGACGTCTTTCGCAAAAAAACAAAAACAACAACAACAAAACAAATATCCTCATAAGTGATTAATCGTCTTTGTCTTTGTCGACATGCTGGCCAACAGTCTAAGTTGTTTGTTACAGAGTAAGTTCAACTTACGACAGTTGTGGGACAGCTGTTGGTCACAAGCAAACAGATGTATGAGCGTTAATACAACACAACAGCAATTGAAAAAAAAAAAAAAAAAAAACGATGGTGCCCACCTCACGTTCCTAAACCCAGCACGTTGGCCAGTGCTATCGCTAATATTTTTTATCTCACACCCCGCTGCGTGTACCTTGCGGAGTTTCCCTCTTGTCAGCTCTTCCCAACGTGGCCGGCTTGACACAGCATTTTTTTGTGAATCAAAACCGCAGTTTAATATCCCATCGGAACATGATGCTTTTCGAGGTAGTATACCCTGATTACCTGAATGCTTTCTGAACCTGGGGACATATGCACAACATGGGCACACACTTATCTCTTCTGAATCTGCGTTAAGAAAAACCGCTGTACCTTGCATTTTCTCCTGCATCATATGCTAAATTCCTGAAACGGGGTGCTAAACTTATGGTGTCACGTCCTATCTTTTCTGCGTGTTTTTATGGGTGGCTGTGCGCATTTGCTGCACACTAATGTTTTGACAGCAAAGCTAAAGCTTCTCTTTATCATGACGAAGCCCTTCCCAATAGAGTTGCATGCATTCTATGCTAACCATTAACATACTTTCTCCGTGGATATCTGCCCATATGCCTCACTATCTGCCCGTGTTTTCAACCTAAGTATTGGGTTTACTGTTCTAAAGACAGTGCAGAAATGTCGACAAGACAAATATTCATAGTATTTTGGTGGTTTTGTACACCAGGCAGGTACAGTGCGTTCCACTCTTAAAGGAGCCATGAAGACAAAATACAAATTAGGTTTATTAGAAAGACTGCTTAGTCCCGATAACAATGATACCAATATCATCGCAATCTTCGAACAAATAACGGAGATATTAAAGAAAACATGTGAAGCAGTCGCGACCCCCTAGCCAATTTCCCGCTACTTTTGTATGACGTCACGAAATCTTGTTTGTGCGATCGGCGGCCGCCTAACTGACCTGTCGCGTCTGTAATGGGGCCTCTAGTTCCATTTGACCGCATCACTTGAATACTAACGTGCAGTTAACGCACTGAAAATTATGTTTTATTGTTGGCCCGTATGACGTCATTCTTGCTCATAACACGTCACTGTGGCGCAAAATTTGAAAGTTTTTAAATACTCCTCGCTTTTTTTTTCGTTAAAAAACATCTTTTGGGGCTGTAATGGAGCTGAGTGAGATACTGAATCCTAGTTCTTTCAAATTAAACGAAGTTGTATTTTCTCTTCATGGCTCCTTAAAGGGAACCGGCGAACGCGTGGCCGCAGCGCTCCGCGAAGCGCCGGCGCCGAGGAGTCGCGAGAATCGGAGACAGCCAGCACATGCATTGGCACATGCGCGCTGACCGCGCTATGTGGCAGCAGCCACGTGTCGTCTGCTACAGCGCGCCGCCGGAGCGCTCATCTTCCGAGAGCTGGGTAATGCTGTCCGCGAAGGACGGAATAAAAATAAAGAAAAACAGAATACATTTTTTGTTCTCGCAGAAAGAAATAAGCGCTCTTTCTTGCAGCATGAAGTTTTTATTATTACATTATACTTAAAAGCCCCTTATTTTCGTCCACAACCGGGCCAAGTTGGACAGAATTCCTCGTCCGTCTTATGAGCAGTGGGAGAGCGTGTTGTCCAGTTCCAGTCCGGAAGACCAGCTTTGGTTGGTTGAAAGGGCTGTCGCAGCTGGTACAACGAATGGGGTCCTGAAATGAGGACACCACTCCACATTTTTTGCTAATAAAGAAGTTTATTCTCTCTCTCTCTCTCTCTCTCTCTCTCTCTCTCTCTCTCTCTCTCTCTCTCTCTCTCTCTCTCTCTCTCTCTCTCTCTCTCTCTCTCTCTCTCGAATTTTATGCATTTCCCTTTTTGTCAGGGTAGCCTGAGCTCAGGCATGGCGTGGAAAGCAGCTTACAATTGTTGGAGTTTCCTAAGACGAGGTTACATAAATATTTTGTTTCCATAATGTGACAATGCTATGTTATACACTGCAAAAATCCCTTCTTTGCCTCTGTTCGTAAGTATTGTCTACTTATTGTAAGTGTGAGAGCAGCAACATTCACAATTCAGAAGGAATCACGCTGGAGTCATAGCGTCCAAGGCAGCCGGTCCGTATGCGGTATCTTTGACGGTGTGTCTCTTGCTACAACGCGCCGTCTTAGCCGCACATAAGTCCCAGGTATTGAAGTTTAAAATTGCTTTCACTTCAATTTCATTGGAAGTCAGCACGAATTCTTACAATTCACGAGCTGGCATAACCCAACCGTGTTTGTTTCTGGCTATGTTAATTGCCTCGTAATAACCTTGCAGTATGGCAAAATATTATATAAAAAGTACCGTATTTTCGCGTGTATAACCCGCACCGAAAGTGCGAAAATTTCAGTGGCAAAGTAGGAGGGCGGATAATACGCGGAGTTCTTCCTTTAGTGCAGCTTCACGGCACAACGAGCATTGCCGTAAGCTCCACTGCGCGTTGTGCCGTAAAGATGACCTTATGTACAACAATGAGGACTGCGGCTCAAGTGATATGTCTAGCGAGAGCAGTGACACTGAGGGATTTTGTGACTTACGCCTTGCAGTCAGTGTATTCTACTTGCTGTGTTCGCTTTTTCTGTTTGCATAGTATGCGATTTGTTGCTTGGGCAGTAGCTTTGGTGCAGCCTTTCCTGTTTCCAATGTGCGGGCAATACGCGAGGATTTTGAAAGACGATAGTCTTTCTTGGGCTACTTAAACCCAGAAATTTTGGACTGTCGGTCTGTCTGTCTGTGACTATATTCAGACACCCGGCCAAAGTGACACGAAGTCTGCGGAATAGTCCTATATAGTTACAGCCAAATCTAGACGTCGAAGTCCGGTTTATGTGTTCACACTTGGCAATATTGATGAACAAGAACAAAAGATTACGCAAATATAAGGGAGAAAATCAATACACAAGGAATATTTACAGTGTTCCTTTATCAAAAAATCATAGATGCTTGATTTTTGCGAAATAAAATACTACATGTACTACAGAAGGAAAAATTCACACTGTCGCCGGCTGACGCACGCGCCACTATAGCTTATGGCGGCATTTTAAGAAATCAAGCGGCAACAGTTACGAAAGGTTCCACTAGATAGGTTCCACGTTCTGCTTGGAACGCGCGTGGACTAGGGCAATGCGGATCTATAAACGTTGAAGTAGGGCGCCTGGATTTAACCGCGTCTCCGCCGTACGGCAGCGCTGGCATCGAGGCACCGGTCTGAAGCAGTGGAACGCGTTAAATTTAATTAGACTTGAGCAAATATTTAGCGTGTTTACCTTGGGAGGAGCGCGATAGGTGCGCGGGAAAGCAAAGGGAGGCATTTACTTGGCAAAATTCGATAAAGACTATCGTATTTTGTCTAAATTTGCAACGAAAGGAGCAGATACGCGGGCAATTTTTTTTTCTATTCCGGCAGGCTGAAGGGTGCGGATTACATGCAGGGGCGGGTTATACGCGCGAAAATCGGTAAACCCAGTTCTACCCAGGTGAAATTTGCTGAAATTCTTGTGCATAGTGTTAGAGTCATCTTATCGGCTGGCTTTGATATGCTTTTTTTCCCGAATAGTTCCCGTAAAACAACACTTACATCCGTTTTTTGTAACCATAATTTTTCTATAGATGGCCGTATATTGACAGCCGACAGTAATTATGTAACGTTTGCAACCTCACTGGAAACAAACTAATTGTGACAAGAAACTCGGCGCAATGGCAGCATAGTATTAGCGACTTGTCATATATTCGTTTCGGGATACTTTCGACAGCACAAGAGTCAGAGCCGTTTTCTCTAATAGTTTCTCCGTAGATGCCTAAAAAAGTGAAGATGGAATAAGGGTGTTGGGAAGTCATTACGTCCTTTTTCTTAGGTTCTAAAACCTTACTTTTAACTCTGCACAATTTCGTGTGGCAAAAAGGGTGTTGACTGACTCCAACATCCTCAGTTTTCTGTAGGTTGTTAAGAGGGTGTGAAATAAGTGTTCAGTTGCAAAAAAAAAAAAAAAAAAACCACAAGAAACGGGGAGCTGGGGGTCGACCTAGCTTCTTGTGGTGTTGCTGATTTTTGCTAGGTTTTGCAAGGCTTTGCTAGGCTTTGCTAGGTTTTGCGATGTTCTTGCTATAGGCTAGGCTGAGCGCTCAGGGATGAGGCCAAGTTCAGCAGCATTTTACAGGGCTGTTCCAGGGCGTCCCCCACACTGACAGCGGATTCAAGGGGTAAGCAACATGAGTCGAACCCCAGTGCAACTGTTTTTTCAGCCTTGCACCACTAGTGCAAGCCGCGCCACTGTTATGCGTTTTAGTATTCCGACAAAAATTATCACCTTTAAAATGGTATAGTTAAAGGTGCGCATACGTATGCGCCCCTTGTGCCCCCACTCCAAAATGCTCGAAAGCCGGCTTCACCGTTATAATACCCTGTTTGCGGTGGTGCACCCTTTACAGGCGGCACACTTCCATTTCTTGGTATTCTTTTCCTAACGCCACCGAACCTGGCTCAAGCTTGAGCAGCTCCGCTGGTAATAAATTACGCCAATTCATATTGTGTTAAACATCGTGAGGTAGAAAACATCCCGGCACTTGTAGAAAATGCTCACACCCACCCATGTAGATGAATATAAAATATACCTCCAAAGTTGGAGGTCTTTTACACCCTTTTTCTTAGTTGGTGGTCTTGCACACCCTTTTTTTTCGTTTGCACTTCCGAATTTGTAGCTTTACACTCATGTTGAAAAAGGGGTGTTGAAATAATGACTCCCCTTCTTAGTGGGTATTGAAATGATGTGGAATAGCTGCTTGGCATTTGATAAAATTCTACGACTTATTGAACATAATACCCACCTCGTGCACGATTAAAAAGGTTTTTGCAAATCCGCATGCCGATTGTATGTGTTCACATTAAAATGCATAATTCTAAAATCGCTAAAACACCTTATTTTTGGGACAAGCCCGGCGACTCTGAGAGGACTTTCCTCCGCTGGCAACAAGACCAAGAAGAGCAGATACATTTCTAAGTATGCACTCGCTCTCCCCATACACCCCGTTGATTTTCTCGCTGAATTCATTTGTAGTCCACGTCTGACTTGTGCGTGTTGAATGAGACTGTATGCCATGCTGCGAGCTCAGCCGATCCGCATTGTTACCCGTATATCTTCGCGTGACAATGTGGTAACACCCTTACTTTAGTGTGTTAAGCAACCCGAAACTCTTATTTTAAGGTGTTTACAAGCACACCTTTTTTCATCCTTACACCTTTTTTTAACCAAAACACATTGTAAATGTGTGCGCCATGGGACAAGATTTTTACACCCTTTTCGTCCAAAAACCCCGTAAAAACGTTTAGTGTGTACTGTTTTAATTCTGGTGCTGTTTTTAACGGCATGCCCAAATTAAACATTTTACATTACAGGTAGCAGCTCTCCTGGGCTATATTCCGCTCCGTGACCCAAGACGCCGGGCGGTATCAAGGGGTCCTGGAACGAGCACTCTTCCCCGGGCTGACTGCTCTGCAAAGACGCTCATTCCTCCTCCCCGTTCTCTTCTTCCATAAGCATTCTAATGTTCTTTTAGTCACCTATACAGCCTAAAGTTCACTGTCCCTGTGCTTCCTTTAGCACCTGTGGGGCTTCGAGAAGGCGAATATCTCCCGCATATAAATTTGGATGGATACAATCACATTCCAGCACGACGTGCCGAATCATTTCGATTTCATTTCCGCAAACCACGCATACCCCATAATTTTGTGCATACTCCCCATAATGCGTTTAATTCGCAAGCAACCTGCTCTAGCGTCAAAAAGCAAAACACCGCCCTCATATTCATCGCAAATATTTCCCTTCTTGATATCACAATTTTTCCCTGTGCATCTCTAACGGCGTTTCCGATTCCATTGTCTCCCTCCATTTGTTTGTTCCTTACTGCCTTTCTAGTTTTAGAGCGAAAGCTCTACTACGCTGCATCTTTCAAGGTCATTCATCGCGTCGCAATGGCCATCAGACTCCGGCGCGCGATTTGCGCCTTTCTTATCTCTTCGCTTGCCTGAAGCTTCGCCGAGGCGGGTGAAACGGCTGCTTCTCCTGCACCTAATCGCTGCGTGTCTGTGCGGGCGGTTCGGCGCAAGAAAACCACGCGAATAAGCGAGGGTTCAGCGACTGATATATGAAAACAGCGCACTGACTGAACTTGAAGAACCAGAACTGTAGGAGCAGAACAGGAAGCAGACGCATGAAAGCGCTTTTTTGCCGGCTGCTTACACGCCGCTTGGTTCCTCAGCCTCGCCGTCGATGGCGTGCCAGCTGAGCTGTCTGTGGGGGCCTTTTAGCGCAAGCGAAAGGAGGAATCCATTCGTCCAGTAGAGATATAGCTACACAGCAGGCTGAGAAATCGAAAGGAAAGGCCGACTTTCAGGGAACACTGAGCACAGTCCTTGCGTCCGCTCGCGATAAATAGGTTTGGAGGTTTTCAAACCTGAGCAATTTTTTACAGCGAAGCTGTTAGCCTCTCGTTTCTCGGAGAATTTTGCGTCGCAAACAAAAAACAGTAGTTCTCGCCAAGATGCCGAGCCCATGCGTCAGGCTAATCATGCGTGCAGCATAGAGCTCAGTATTCGTGTAAAGAAACCAACCATAAAACAAGAGAACGTGTTGCTGGGCGTGTTGGTTTAGGTTCACGAACATACTGAGTGGCGCAAATACACGACACGGAAGAAAGAGGACACGGACAGGCGCTGCCCTTCCAACAGTTTAACAGCAACGGCAGCAACGTACATTTCTACATACATCCCGACATGCGCAATAGACGTGCCCACAGCGTCAGCGTAAGAATGTATCTGAAAACCGCCCCTCAGCTTTGAACAATACCACCGAAGTATCACTAACGCAGTCACTTTCCTTCAATCTTATACGATGCGCCCCGAGCAGTTCTCGGGCCTTCTGATATCTGCTTTTTCTCCAGTATCTTCGTCTCGGAAAATCGGTGCTCACAGTTTGTGCAGGAATCACAACGTGCTGTCAAATGTGCCCCATTATTAGGCTTTAAATTTTGCGCATGCTCCCTTAGGCGGTCGTTCAAACATCTCCCAGTTTGGCCGATGTAGGGCTTTCCACAGGTGAGGGGGATTTCGTAAACACCCCCTAAAGCGCAATATCAACGAGCGGCTTCTCATGTCGTTTTTCACAGGCCCTCTTTTTGCTACTAGTAGAAATTGGAGAGCAAAGTTCGCCGAGCTTACTTGTTCATACAGATAACAAGCGCTGTAAAAAAACAAACGTGGACGAGGCGTGGACAGGACAAGCGCTAACTTTCAACAAAAAGTTTATTGCAGAACCAGCGCATATAAACACGTCTAGCTAGCATGCAGAGAGCAGGAAGGGAAAGGAAACATCGAAAGAATGGGCGAAACAAGGAAAACAGTGACGCACCGCCTACGACAAGAAATCCAGCTCAAACTTCGATAAGGCTATACAGACGGCCTGGTAGTGCATTGATCACCAGACCTTGCAATTTCTGCCGCTTCCACAATTTCTCTTGTCAGGCCCGAGTGGTGAAAATACAGGACAGTTTGAAGAGCAGGCTCAGGGCAGAAAAAAACGACAGGGACATCGTTCCTCGTCGCAACCTTTTTTTGGTTATGCGACACATTGTATAGGTACAGAACCACTTCAGGTCGCTTGTCATTTCCTTGCTGCTCATTCGTCCTAGGCTTACTGCCCTTCCCTTTTTGAAGGAGGTTTCCGCCACCGAATTCGCGACCGACAGAGGGAAGCCAGCCGACAAAAATCGCTGCATGCCTGATTTTCAAAACTTGACTGCATCAAGTGTGCGCACGATTTCCGCAAGGCAGATTCTAGGCAGAGACTGGCATTAGCCTGCTTAACTAACTTTGAGTGTGCCGAGTCATACGGTAACAGTTCTTTACAGGACCGAGGTGAAAAAGAACAACACACATGCCCCTGCAGCACCTTAATACTCAGGTCCAAGAAGTGGATGGCATCATCATGAGGTAACTCATGAGTAAAGGTCAGGCCTTTTCCAAGTGCAAGTGTAGCGCCTGTCCGTGTCTTCTTTCTTGTGTGTTGTGTATTTGAGCCACTCAGTATGTTCATTAAACAAGCATCGAAACCGCAGTATGGATGATCAGGCGTTGGTGAACAATGGGACCCCCCCCCCCCCATGTGTTCTGGTAAAGATTATGTTTGCAGCTGCTCTCGAAAGGGGAAGGGGGTTGACGTCATTGTATACGGAAAGCGCATGCGTCAGTCTAGGCAGGACCCAGCAGTTCTCGCCCAAGACACCCAGCGCATGCGTCAGGACCCAGCATTTGCCGCCAGAGAAGCCGAGCGCAAGCGAAAAGCCCGCAGAGACATGTAACGATGAACATTTCATACCCTCCCCCGCTGGCATGTGTGGTGGTTGAGAAGAGCTGCGCTGGACATCCACTTTCGCAGGGCGGGATGGCGTCCATTTTTTCGGTTACCTTGGGTGCCCTTGGTTCTCCACTGTTCTTCACATATTTCATCGCGAGCCTTCTTGTCTTTTTCAGCCGCTGCTCCTCGTGTATAGGTGCCTAAAAGCTTTAGCTGTCCGCTTACGTGAATCCATCGCTCTGGCCCTCTCCTCATAACATATTAAGGCCAAGCTTTAGTGTCCTCCCTGATGCCGTTGTACGCCAGTACGCCCGGCAGGAAAGCCAACTTTCTCTGACGACGATGACGAATGATCGTGGGTGAAAAAAGAAGAAAAAAACGCTTCCGGGGGCGGGAATCGAACCTGGGTCCCTCGCGATATATGAAGGCGGCGTCTATCCGACTGCTCCTTTTCGACGTGGTCGGAGCGACCGCCAAGCAGCACGCGCCGTGCACCACAAACCCAGACGTTAGGCCTATGGAGTGCACACCCAAAAGTTGCTGTATATTTGGGTGTACAGCAGCTCCTGGAATCCAGAGCGAAGGCTTTCTGCTCTCCTCATGGATTCCCGGACTAGGGAACCACTCCCACTTCAGAAACCTCAAATAAACGATTCTCTCTCTCTCTCTCTCTCTCTCTCTCTCTCTCTCTCTAGAAAAGTGGGGGGTACCTCCAGAGTAGCACATACTCGCGGTGTGGTATTGGCCAACAAAAGAGTCGATCAAGAGAAAGCTTCGCGTTCAACCATCGTCGTCGTTAGACGGAGTGATGCAAGATTTTTTTAACTCTGAGCTTCTCGGAATTCTAACCACTCCCAGCCCATGTCATCCTGCACTGCTGCGTCAGTTGTTTTACTGCGATTCTGCGCCCCTGGTTGACCCCTCTTCGGGAGGTCATGATCTCCACGCTTTAACCCACGCGAAAATAAACACGTGTTATAAGGACACAGGCGCCATCCCAGTGCACGCACATATTCAGCAGACGTTTGCGAAGTCGTGTTTAGTTGCAGATAGTGAAACATTGTGAGGCCGAACGAGTCAGAATACCGAATGTCAGTTTAATTTTAAATTTCAGAATGTTTACCTTCATTTGATATCTCGCACAGCAACATGTAGAGCTTATAAAGGCTGGGTCCATGATTCATTAATAATAAACGGTGTGCTGTGTAGAACAAGGAAGGGATATCTCCTGGACGTGAATCACTGCGTCTTTAGAATGACACGGCGCCATGGTCTTGCGGGAAAACTATGCATACACGGTTCCTGTTAGACCACTGTAACATGTCAACTGCATAGGACACGGACAGATATGAAATGAGCTTGTTCAATCGAAAAGTTCATTTCGAACTATGTATAAAATAAAGCGGACACAGTTGAACCCTGCTTAAGCGTACGGAGGCTGCAAAGATAACGGGCAACTGAAAGTGGTTGATAACTGGCGGCGTAGGACGGCTGCGCTGCCAACACAGAAACAGCAAAACATACTTTTGTCAACAGAGAATTTTTTCAATGATTACAAACAAAAAGGCAATAAAAAAAAAGCCTGCACGTCTTGAGGCAATACGTACTGACCATTAAACTGTGTGCTTGCCATACTATATGCTTCAACTGTCTATCATAACGTACTTTTCAAATATACTGTTGTTTGCCACAGTTGACTGACCCCCTTATATCATCTCCTACTACCTCTGAATTGATAGCTGCACAGTTCGGCCCTGATAAGCCGTCCATTTTAATACGAGTCCAGTTCCGGGATGCTTCGCATAAACTGGCGTCTGTTTTTAAACATCCCCTGCTGGCTGGATACATAGTACCTAATAGATGATTCCCTAAATGACGTGAACGAATTGCATAAAATTCTCTTATCAGTAAACTGGCTCCAGTTCAAGCCAGAAAGTTCGATTTTTTTTTACGTTCGCCTGCATTCGATTATCGGCCTATCATCGTTATGTTGCTCTTGCCACAGAAGAGGCCGTTCTGCGGGCATCATTGAGTCAGAGCGTAGCGTGTACACGTCCTTTAAAAATGTCGCTTTCGTAATTAACACGATAAGAAATACGAGGCGCTACCCCGGCCGCACCGAATCGATGAGGGGGCGCCTCTTGCGACGCCGATCGAGCAGACGCCCGCCACACGGCGTTACAAACACCCAATCGCTTGGCAACGGAGTTCGATCGCGCCGCCACGTCACTTCATCTCCCGGCGTTTGTTTTGGACACGTCGCCTCGTCCGTCCGCATAGGTCTGGCCGGGTCTCCGTGCCCGGAACATAATGAGGACGAAACTCAGATCGACCAATAAGGCTCTTGTTTTTCTTTGCCTCCCAAGGGCGTCTCTCGACGCTACGCCCGACAGCGGCCAATGGAGCGAGCTACGCGCCCAGCGCCTGTTTTCGGATCTCGGCTCCGCGCACACAAGCGCGTATTTATAGAGAGGCCATCGATTTGCCATTACGTGCGCCGAGTGCTGTCGAGGCCCTCTCCCTCCCCCTTCATCGCTGGCAGGCACACTAGCATGGCGCCGCCACGCCGCCTCACTCTCAGAGTCAAACGCAAATCACCCCCAAGATAAGTAGGCCTAACTCCAGTAAGTGATGGAACAGCAATCACACCAGGCGTGTTTTGCAGCCACTACACTCAGAATCTCAAGGGTACAAAGTTTGAAACATGCGCTAGCCTACCAATTAAAATGTACGCCAGGAGGAATTGTTACGCATTTTGCTGCCTTGGAGGTGATGAAATATGTTCTGCGGTGAAGCTCAGTCAACGCAAGCTTCCAGAAGAGGCTCGCATACGCACACAGCTGAGCGCATCCCGTCGATGAGGCGTTCGCCGATATAAGCGTGTGGAGGACGTGACTTTCTTGCCGTTCGCCGCTTGTTCATTACTCATCGAACGACACGGTCCGTATTGATCCGTTGCGCCGATGCTGCTACATCGACCGCATCGCGCTTAGTGCTCGCAAGTATACGCCATCTATTCTTCTGGTGCTGCTTCCGAACGAGGCGTTCGCCGAGCATGCTCCTGGCCTAGTTCCATTTATCAACGTTGTTTTTGGTTGGACCTTCGTATGTATGTCCTACGCGTGTCGGAAAGTTACGGAGTGTGTCTAAATGGAGCTAGAAGTTTGTCATTGGATCGTTATTCAGTAGTGCGTGACACCGGTCTTCCGAAAGACGCCTCGTTCGAGATTATTCCGTTGATTTACAACAAAGCATGCGCATGTTGCTCTCCTTCTGTTCCATGCCCGTGTTTAGTTTTGTTGTCTCGCAAACGCTGAGGGAGCGAACTGTGGCTCTCCATACGGGTTTCTAACGACGTACTCGATTGCAATTCCCTGAGTGGCTTGTCAAGTGGGAGGAGAAAACCAAACCTGGGCCTCAAAATTTAACGAAACGTATATATTTCTTGATGTACATGCCAAACCAATGTATACCAACGGCTTCACTGTTCCTCAATCCCAGTTTAAAATTTAGCCATTCATCATTTTTAAAAACTAAGCTTGTCTTCCGAGTTTATCGCATTCTTAAATGTAGCTTGTCATACAAAGTCCCGCTCGATCATCAGCGTACTTATGAAAATTCAGAACTGTAGGAATTACATGGGGTACTAAGAAACAAAGAGTAACATAAAGGCGAAAACAAAAAAACATGTCCTACCTTGGGAGCAGCCGTGGAGTCTACGAAGTATCGTTAATAACTTACACGTCGTGACTGAAGTACTCGATAGAAAGCAGCCTGATTTGTTTTTGCAGGGTAACTTATAGCAACGCTTTAGTCGAAGTCTATCGTAACCCCTGTCGTCTTCGTCCATGTAGAAAAAAAATTGCAGTGGACATTCACGCTTAGGTCTTAAAGGGGCCACGAAGACAAAATGAAAGTTTGGTTCATTCGGTAGACTCCCTTGCCAGAATAACACCGACACCACAAACTTCAATCAAATAAGCCGTACAACGACGAAAACCGAAAATAGCCATGCGATCACTAGCGATTTTTCTGCACTGAACTGATGGCGTATTACAGCCAGTTTGTGCGGCTGGCTGAAGCCGAGAAAATCCGACGCCAATTAAACGTGGATTGTAAGCTTGGAGAACGAGCTATTTTTGCTTAAATTTAGTGCTCATTCTTTTTACAGCAGTAAGAATGGTGGGGTAAACACAGAAATTTTCCATCATGCTAACATAGAAGCAATTATCACAGCTATAACTCGTCGCCAAAGGTGAAGCTATACATTTCTCATTTTTACAGCCGTAACGTACCGCCAAAGGTAAGGCTTTTGCCCTTGCCATTTTCACACTCATACCTCATCGCCTAAGGAGAGGCTATAGCCCCGCCCTATAACAGATATAACTCCGCGTCGAAGGTAACGCAAATTTCCCTTTCGCAAATTTCCCAGATTTAACTCGCCGCCGAACGTAAGGCCCGAGTCCATTGCCATTAATCACGGATACGCTGTATCTCTTCTACTTTCACGACCATAACTCGCCGCCGAAGACAAGCCTATACCTTTGCCGTTTCTAGAGCCGAAACTCGCCGCCCAAGGCTATAGGCTATAGCCCTGCCTTTATCACAGCCATGACTCGTCATACAAGGTAAGGGTAAATATACCCTTGACATTTTCACAGCCATAGCTCGCCGCCTAGGGCAAAGCTAGAGTTCTGCCACCATCACGGCCATGACGCCGCCAAGGGTAGGATATATACCCTTGCCATTTTCAGAGCCATAACTCGCCGCGGAATGCAAGATTATAAGATGGTATTCACATAAAAGTTTAGCGGGTGATTTCTTCTCTTGGCCACACTGAAAACCGCCATAACAACGCCCGCCTTGTCTGCGCATGCGTCCGCATCTCGCAGAAAACAGTCGCCCCAGCGTCCGTCACCTGCGCTGTGGTGTTTCTGTATCTGCGCCGCTACCACCCGATTCTCGGCCGTGGCGTCAACATATATGAATAATCGCAATGGCATTGCGTGGCCGTGCTCTGCAGCTTCCCCTTGAGAACTCCGCATCACCACCGCAGAATGGAGCCGCAATTACGAAAGAAAGCGGCCCGACGCATGGTGGTACAGAAAAATCTCCCAGTTGAGCCGGATCAGCCTAGAGTTGAGCCACGAGAAGAGAACACACAAATAGTTGAAATAATCACCAAGACAATCGAGGCGCAATTGAAACAGGGTACAGCGAGTATCACAGAGCAGCTTGTTACACTAACAGCACGGGTCGATTCAGTGTACAAGGAAGCAGGTGCCTTGCACAAAAGGATCAAGGTGCTTAAAAAGCCTCCGAGCAGGCGTCGAGAGAAGCCTTATGACACACCAAACACGCACGATCCCCAGGAAGGCTTCTCACGTAGTAGCAATGGCCCGTAACCACAAGTCGAAGCAAAGAACAACAATATGGCAGTGGAACTGCAGGAGTATTAAATCTAAAGTCGGATCCCTGCAGCAGCATATAGGAACCGTCAGTATTCTACCAGACGTAATTGCGCTCCAAGAAACCAATGCACCTGTCAAACTACCGGGCTACATGACTCACGGAAATTCCCAAATGAATAATTCAGCTACACTCATCAAAAAGGAAATCACAGCCATACAGCATTCGTTAATCCAGCATGAACAAATCGGAGTGCTGTCCGAAGTGCTCCCCAGAAAACCAGGAAGAGCCCGTAGCCTGTTCGTTCTCAACGTGTACTGCCGCCCCAAGAGGAAACAATTCAACAGGCGGTGCGAGTAGCGGCTGATAACCCGCTCATCATTGTAGGCTACTTCAACGCCGCTCGCCCACTGTGGGGATATGGTTACACCAATTAAAAAGAGGCACGGAACTCAGCCTTGAAATGAAAAAAGAAGACCTCACCCTTGTCACTGACCACTTGGTCCCCACACGAATGGGTAACAGCGTCACCAGGGAGGCTTGCCCTGACCTCACGTTAGTCAAGAATATTAATGAGGTCAGCTGGACCAACACAGGCGAAAACCTAGGGTCTGACTATGATATCAAATCCACAGTCATCCTAGGTACCGAGTACCGAGCCCACCTAGGTGAGGCCAGACTCACTGATTGGCATAAATTTCGTGAACGCCGGAAAGCCCAAGAATTATCTAGCGAGATTACAAGCATACAGGAATGGGCCAGAGGAGTACGGGAGGACATGAGATCCACGACCCAGAAAGTAAAGACCCCCACGCAAGTACCTAGCGTCGATCCCAAGCTGCTTCACTTATGCGAGGCTAGAAGAGGACTGATCCGCAGGTGGAAAAGACAACGCCACAACAGAAAGTTGAAAAAGCGCATAGCCGGACTCACAGCGGAAGCGACGATATACGCAGCACAGCCGAGTCGAGAGAATTGGCTCTCCCTTTGCGACGGTCTAAAGGGGACTCTCAGTAGCTCAAAGCAGGGAAGGCTGCTGAGATATTTGATTGACCCGGCCAATAGCAAAGGCCAATCTCGCCGCACAATGACGACGGTTCTGCACACATTTCTCGGGACGCATTCAGAGCTACTAAAGAAATTGCAGGACAAATACTTGCCACCATCCCCTGTTGCGCCTACCCCAGACTACACGGGAAGGTCAAATCCTGATCTGGACAGGGACATACAGCTATGCGAAGTGGAAGCTGCAATGGCAAAGCTTAAACGCAACACCACTCGTGGACGAGATGAGATTACCAACAAAACGCTAGCGAACCTCGAGCCTTCCTCGGTGACTGCTCTCACTGCATACATGAACACCTGCTGAAAGAGCGGAACCCTCCCACCGGAATGGAAGACCGCAGAAGTGCGATTCATAAACCTTGCAAAGAACCACGCATTGAAAACCTCCGTCCCATCTCTTTGACTTCTTGTGTGGGGAAGCTCATAGAACACATTGTCCTCGCGCGGATGCAGAAATATCTAGAAAGCACCGGAAAACTGCCATCCACCATGTTTGGGTTTAGGCCACATCTTTCAACTCATTATATCCTCTTACTACTGAAAGAAGATATGATGCAAGCCAACAGCCACACGCCAAAAGCCATACTGGCCTTCGACCTAAAGGGGGGCATTTCATAATGTCACCCACAAGGTTATCTTAGTAAGCATCAATGATCTAGACTGTGGGAACCGGACTTAGAATTATGTCCGAGACTTTCTGGCAGGACGGAAAGCCGTTATCAAGATCGGAGACATTGCGTCGGACCCCATCGACTTCGGTGGGAGGGGTACGCCACAAGGAGCTCTTCTGTCACCCCTACTGTTCAATATCGCCCTTATTTGCCTCCCCGCTAAACTAGGAGTCATAATGGCTTGTACGCCGACGATATAATGGTGTGGACTGGCAAGGGCTCGGTGGGGGAAATGCAGGACCGCTTACGACTTGCTGTCGACGTAGTCAATAAATACGCGAAGAGCTGTGACCTCTCTTGCTCACCGCAAAAATCAGAGCTCCTCATGGTGCAAGGCGGCAAGGCGGCAAGCCCCAAGCGTCGAAATCGTCCTGGATGGCCATATCATCAGGCCTTCCCCTCAAATCAAGATCTTGGGAATGTTCTTCCAGGCGGACCGCAAAAACACAGTTCTTATCAGCCGGCTCAAGCGCACTACCGAACAAGCCACACATATGCCCCAAGAATAACAAGTCTACGGGCGTGAAAGAGGCGGACACACTTCGGCTCGTTGAGGCCTTTGTGATGTCCCGACTGGCTTACACCCTTCCATATGCCATACTCAATAAGACTGAAACAGCTAAATTGGACGCATTAATCAGAAAGGCATATAAGCAGGCTCTGGGGCTCCCAGTAATCACCTCGAATGAAAAACTTTTAAAACTGGGTAGTCACAACACAGTGGCTGAAGTCATCGAGGCTCATCTATTAAACCAGCGACAAAGATTGAGGTCAAGTATCACTGGGAGAAGCCTCCTAGGCAAACTAGAAATGACGTCCTCTGTATAGATACAGTATCGGGATGTGCCAATCGAGCTGCGAGAGAAGATTGCAGTAGCGGCCATACCGTGCAACATGCATCCAGTACGCCGTGCAGGCAGAAGAGAGGCAAGAGCTCGGGAAATCGGAAGGGTCAACGACAACCGGGCCCGCAGGGCCTATACTTATGTGGCAGACTACGCCAGAAGGGGATCGATGACTGCTGTTGGGACAACCGCAACGTCGCATATTACCAGCATCACCCTACCCTGCACGATCACTGAGCAAGCAGAAGAGGCTGCCATTGCCGTGGCCATCTCTCAGACGACCGCAGATACAGTTATTACAGATTCGCAACAGACATGCTGAAATTACCTCCATGGAAGAATATCCAGATGTGCCTTAAACATTCTTCTCCAAAGTCCGCTTCACCGACGAGTCAAAATACTCTGGACTTTAGCCCATTCGATCCTCCAGGGCAACAACACCGCCCATAATACTGCACGAGAGCTATCCCGCCGGGCACCACGAGGGATAGAGGCTGCGAGCCCATTGCTCACCTACCACGAGATCAGCCAACATTACAGGCTCGAGCGCAGGATTTGCCCTCCGGTCCACGAATTCTTAACGAAAGCCCAGGAGAGAATACTTAGGCTGCTTCAAGCGAATACGTTTCCCCACTTGACGAAATTGCGCCTAATGTATCCGACCCAGTACTCCGCTCTGGGTCAGTTTTGTAGCGAACCTGGCGCGCTCTACCATATGATGTGGGGTGGTCAGAAAAACCCCAAGTTAGACAGAATTCCTCGTCCGTCTTATGTGCAGTGGGAGAGCGTGTTGTCCAGTTCCAGTCAGGAAGACCAGCTTCGGTTGGTTGAAAGGGCTGTCGCAGCTGGAACCACGAATGGGGTCCTGAAATGAGAACATCACTCCACATTTTTTTTAGGTTATACAGAAGTTTATTCTCTCTCTCTTTCTCTCTCTCTTATTTCACCATTACCTTTGAGACGACCACTCACTGAACTTCCCTTCATTCATTCTCTTATCACGGCTGGCCCTCTTTCCCATTAATGGGGTCCAGAAAGGCATTTTCAGCACACTGAATGAACTAGCGCAATCGTTGGGTTGGGTGTTCAACGTCATCTGTGCCAAGTATATCATTTTTAGGTGCAGAGGAAAGCTCACACATTCGTTATTTGAAAAGGCAGTTGTACTTTCAGAGGACGAAATACTGATGTGTGTATTTTGCAAAACTGGAATGTCTTTATAAAGAATAAACATAGTTTCCTGCCATCTGCTTAAACAAGACACAAGGTATATCGCTTGGGGAGGAAATAGAGCCGCAGCCGGCAACCAAACACTCCACACTTCGCATTTGGCAGCATTGAGCACAAAACAAAATGAACGAGCATCCTCCATAAAAAAAAGTGTGGACACAGTCGAAGAAACAGGCGGTCGCGCGCGGCCCAAAAACTCGCACTACTCTTCCGATACCGCTCGTGATATCGGCTGCGGTGTACGCACTTGTCTAGTAGTTGTTAAACGCGGGGTCGCGTAGAAGTTTTCCGGGAAGCAAGGGAGGGGGAAATGTAATACACCCGTACTCTAAAAATCTTAGTCCCTCTGCCGTACCTTGCAACCCCTCGGCGTGATGTTGCAGTTATAAATGTTAAGAACCGATCGGAATAGACAGATAGATGTAACTTTATTAGTTAAAGAGCTGGCTCAGAGGCCTGTAAGGATGGTAGGGAATAAAGAAGGAGGTAAAATTAAGTACGGCTCAGAATGTCAGCCTCGCAGGCGAAATCCCAGAGGGAACGCAGGACTCGGGTGACGTGCGTGTGCTGTGGTGGCGTGATCCAGAACGCGTACGTGGGCACTTGGCGGTGTTGCGACCGGGAAGGCCTACCCGAGCCGAGCTCCGTCGTCTCCGACATACGTTTGGTAGCGTGGTGTGAAATGAGCGGCCAGCCGCTGTTGCAGCCGCGAAGAAGTCCACTAGCCGTAGGCTAACGTTACTGTTTACTTCATAGCGAGAGGTGAGCCGAAGCCAAAGAACAACGCCCCGACGGGCGAGGTAACAGTACAGGACTCGAGCAGAGGGACAGCAATGATTCACTGCTCAAACAGGAATGAGTTATAGCGCTTGACAGGCTCGTATTTATACCCAAAAGCGCCAATTGTCAAAACAAGCGTTCCCTCTAGATTGTGCACACGCCATGAACGTCACAGACACACATAACACTATTTCCAGAGTTCGTGAGCAGTCGGTAGCAGCGGCGCACGCTGAGTCCGAGAGAGGGGTGAGAGGACGTCTCTGCAGCGGACGCGGGGCTTTCGTGTCCTTGGGGCGCGTTGAGACGTGCCTCGCCGGCAACCGTCGAAGTTTGAAACGCGCCGAAAGCGAGGCGTCTGACCCGGGCTTGTCGAGACGTAAAAACATGAGTCAACGACACGGGCGGCTCGCTTGAAAGGCGCACGTAGTGGTGGCTTCGCCGCACAGCCGAGGAGTATTGAAACGAAGCCCAGCGGTGGGCTCCATCGTAACAGCGGCGATAGCGCGCACGAATACTCTCAAGGCCGGGACACTCCCACACTAGGTGCTGCATGGTAGGACGGACCCCCAGATCACAGGTTCGGCAGGTAACGTCAGGATGGGAGGGCTCAACGTCGTCAGGCTGCTGGCGTACACGACGAGGGATGCAAGCTCGCCATTTAGCAAGAACATCATCGGTTAGTGCCGCTGCAGCTCGAGCTTTATGTATGAAACCTCGGTAGCGCACGGCAGTCCGCTCGGCAATGGAAGGGGGTCGCAAGGTACCGATGCCAGAAGCACTTGCCGTCGTCGTTTCTTCAGGAAGTCACGCTGGTCGTCGGGGTCCTGGAGTGGACGGACGGTAGGGAACCCATCGTCCAGCGGCGAGCGGGAGTTTAGAAGCACGCTCGCCAAAGCGTGAGCGGACTCATTTCCGAAGCTGGCCGCGTGGCTCTGAACCCAGGTCCCATTTACGTCCACATTTAGTTGTGTGCCGCAACTTCTCTCAATTTGATAAGTTAGGTAGCTGCGCCGAGGAATCTGCCATAATTTTCTGAGGGCCTGAAGGGAATCTGTGTAAAAGGTGAGGCGCTCCCCAGGGGGAAAGGCGCCTTGAGGCACTTGCTGCGATAAATAATCCATGCCATATGTGTTAAAAAATAAAGATGCGCAGGCAGGGGGCGACAGTAGGGGAAGAGGAGGATTGGACGCGCTCACTGCCTCGCTAATCGACTCGATCACCGTATCAGAAGCCAGACGCTGGTCCTCTTTCGCTACACATTTTCTGGTGCCGAAACCCGGGAACCGGCACACGAGTGGATCTACGTTCGACGTCGCAGCGGCTCCGAGGCACGCGAGGCTTGCATACCTTCGTACTGCTTTATCCTGGAAGCCTTGCCCTCGGCCGCCGCCCCTTTCGGCTCGTGCCCAAGCCCGCCCTTGTCCCCTAGGTAATAGAAACCCCAGCGTCTTGCTTCATCGACTGGTGCCATGGACGCTCTTCGTATTCTCCGAGATTTCCTGCGAGCGACCGTCTCATGGACCATGACAGTCCTCTACGCCTTGCTGCGGAGCCAGGTAGCAACGGCCCTTGACAGCCAAAATGCCCTCGACCTGATTTTGCATGACCAGGTGAGCCTTCACAAACTCGACGCTCAAGTTCAGGAGAACCTGCAGGGTGAAGAGTTTGATGCTGACGTTTTGGAAGCGATCGATTATGACGAGCGTATCTGCACCCTGCGAACGCGCGTACGCTTCTCCGCGAGCTATGACTCTTCCGCAAGCCCCGTCCTTCAACCTCTGGCGGCCCTGTTCACTACCCGCATCGCACCCTCGACTATTTGCTCACTCCCCAAGGAGGCCTGGCGGACAATGGTCCCGGGTGACGTGTCGCCCGTCCGGGAAATAACTGGTGCGGCGGTAGAAGAACAGCACAACGACGACGGAGGCGCCAAGCAAGACCCCGATGGGCTCAGCCCAGGAGAGTGGCTCCAGCGACCTCCCAGCCGTGGTGTTGCCGTGATTGCCGTGGTGGAGAAATCTCAGGGACCCTGCCGAAACCTCGCCGTCGCTGACGCGACTATCGTTTCCGAGACGTCTGACCGGCCTTGCCGCAGCGCTGGCGTCACCGACGCGGCTCTCACGTCAGAGCGTCATTACAGCCCTTCCGCAACCCTCTCATTCACGACTTGACTACCGCTACGGAGACGTCGGACTCGTTCTGCCACGCCCTTAGATTCGATGATGCGACTCTTGTTTTGGAGACCTCCGAGCTTCCCTGTTCGACCCTCACGTCGGCGACGCATCTCTCGTTTCGCAAGCATTTCAGCAACACAGTTTCGAGTCAAATATATTTTCAGGGGGTCCAGCAACGAAAACACGGTTCACAAAGAAGATGGACTCGCTTCAGGGGACAACGAAACGCCTGCTTCTTCGGTGCTCCGTGAGCGAGGTTCGACTCCAGACTCGAGCAGCCGCTGCTCTCATACTATGCCGTTGGCGACAAATCCACGCGGCGACACAGGACGGTTGCTTCCATGGTCGCGACCCCTTCTCTGGCCAGCACGATTCCATGCTGGACGTGCCTTTCTGCTACGCTTACGTGGCCGACCAAAGCAATATCTCCTTGTCCGCGGACGAAACCGCATTGTTACTTCAGCGCATCGATCGATTTGTGGAGGCCGGGCAGGATATGAACACGACCACAGTGACACTGCATTCGCTGCATGTTCTCTGTGCACTTGGCTGCCCGCATGATCTGTTTCCTTTCGATCCTGGCGGGTGCCTTCTGGCCGAAAACCGCGAGCACAGCCTGTTATCCCGGGTGACCTTATGAACATTCGTAGCCTTCACTTTTAGATCTAACTCACTTTGACCCTACAACTCCGCAAGCGCTCGTTGCCCGCGACGCTAGCTATGGACTTGTACTACCTCGCTCGAATGACAAGGCCGTGTAGCGAGATCGACGGCACCGAGACACCCAGCCGAAGGCCCCACTAGATCCCCCAGCCAGCTTACAAGCATCGCTGCTGTGGAATCATGCACCGCTGCGGAAGTCGGACAAGTGGTCGTAGTGGGACACGGACTTTGCCACTGCCCCTGCAACTGCCTGCTAGGTCCTAACCAACTTGGCGGCGGCGGGAGTATGTTAAGAAATAAAGATGCGCAGGCAGGGGGCGACAGTAGGGAAGAGGAAGAGGAGGATTGGACGCGCTCACTGCCTCGCTAATCGACTAGATCACCGTATCGGAAGCCAGACGCTGGTTCTCTTTCGCTACAATATGAATAGCGCGCAACTCCAGTTCGCAAGACGTGGGGCACTCCTGACCATCGTACTGTAGCACCAGGCCATGGCGCACGTCACGTTGGGGGTGGTAAAAAGAAATGCCTGCGCGGTGGGGGGTATGGAATCCCAGGAGGCGTCCGTGAAAATGGCCCCAGGATCGGCATAGGCACGGGTTGCACGAGCGGATCGTTGAAAAGCGTGGGACTCTTAAATTTGGTAAGCTTTCTGGTAGTAGGAATGAGCCGGCAGACATTTTCATCCTCCCAAGGTGGAATCTTTGGAGGAATGAATGTTTGGCAGGTCGGTATGGTGCACGGTGGAGTCCAGCAATAATGGACTTTACCAGAGAGAGTCCATGTGCGGCGCCTTGAGCGATTGCGGCTCCACTTTTCGGTAGTCGCAGCTATTGCAGGAAGATGCGAGAAACGATGGAGCTCTTCTATTCGCACGTGCCGGAGAAGGCCCGTAATAACACGCATGGATGCTAGGTGCAACACCTCCAGTTGTTTGGTTTGTGCCTGAGTGAGATCAAAACACGGGGCTCGTAGCAGGTGCGGGAAGTTAGAAGTGCAACTACTAACATGCGGACGAACTTCGCACCGTCACCTCCACTGCGATGGGAAATTATTTTAATGGGGTGAAGGATGTTTATTCATGCAGGCGCGAGCTCTTTAAGCCATGCGTCGGCACCTCCGCTATCGTGAAACGGTACGCCCAAGATGCGAACCTGGCGTGTAGGTGATTTGAAAAATAATTGAGCGCCGAGCTTCAGACTTTCTTTAGCTCTTTCTTCCTTTGACCCTACCAGGAGAATGTACTGGGTTTTCTCCGGTGATGGGTGCATGCCAATTTGTGGAAGGTAAGCGAATAAAGCATCCACGGCAGTCTGAACGGCAGTTACTGCTCGTTCGGTAGAGATAGAGAGAGCGGGAGAACGTGTATTCGTATCAATCGATCAGCCTGCTTCCAAAGTTTAAAGCAGGCATCCTAAGTTATAAAACGAAACCACTCCCGCGTGTTTGAATTAACCAAACGAAACGAATTATCTAATGGTAATGAATTAAACGAAACCGTCGCCGCAAGTGCTGCCTTCGAGACATCCTGTTCCGTCGCGGTATGCCCAGTGTCCCCCCATCACAACGGACATACGGGCCATACGGCTTAATCGAACACATTTCATAGTGCACTCCTGGGCTGGCATGGTCTTCAAATGCCCGCGAGTGAACTATGGCATGGTCTTCAAAAGTGAACTATGAAACGGAGCACGGACGCGGGCTTGCCAGTCGTCCAGCACGCGATGGCGACGCCAGTCGCATTAACTGACCGGCCCGTGCCCGCCCGCTGTTTCACCCGACCTCACGCGCTCTATGCTAGCGCCCAGTTGCATCTGGAGCTTCATGGTTAAGCTTCGGTGTCATTGTTTATTTGCATTGTTCCGATGCTGCTAATCGCTCCATATGCAACGACAAGGTCGTCATCTTAAGTGCGAAGTCATCTACAACACTATGGACTTCGAGGCAGTGGTGGCGACATCTGCAAGTCGTCTCGGGAAGGATGGTCACACTCGTAGCCATGCCTCCAATGGTTCATAACAATTTCTAAGCATTGCGGCGGCCGCGGTGACCTCTGCCAAGCAGGATGGCTTTTCGCTTTTAGCATTACCGCTGGAGTGACCAGCGGACGGTTGTGGCCGGCCTTCCGGTGGGGCCAGGCACACCTTTTGGCGGGCCAGAGCAACCTGCGGGTGTGCGTGGCGGACCTTTCGGCGGGCCAGAGGGACCTGCGGTTTTTCGTGGCGGACCTTTTTCGGTGGGCCAGGCGAACCTTCGGGCGGGCCGGAGGAGTGACCAGCGGACGGTTGTGGCCGGCCTTCCGGTGGGGCCAGGCACACCTTTTGGCGGGCCAGAGCAACCTGCGGGTGTGCGTGGCGGACCTTTCGGCGGGCCAGAGGGACCTGCGGTTTTTCGTGGCGGACCTTTTTCGGTGGGCCAGGCGAACCTTCGGGCGGGCCGGAGGAGCGATCGACCTGCGAAAATCTTATTCAGAAACGAATGCAGTAAGCAAGCGTTCACGAAATTGTTAGTATGAACGGAAGTTGTGTTCCTTTTATATATGTGTGGCGAAATGTGGAGGAGTGGTACGTTTAAATCAAAAAGCAAAAAAAAAAAAAAATTACGCCCACCTCCCCTCGCGGGAACCCTGGTGTGATGCAACGCATCTCGGGGGGTTCCATTGGCGTTTCCGTCGTGTTGGTTACGCTTATACCGTCGCATCAAGCAATCGTCGAGTACTGCGAGAGAGTGCAAGCGTAGCACGGACGACCGTCGACTGAGACCGCCGGAGCGCGGCATGCCGCTTTACATTCACAGGGCCGAAGGAGAGGAGAGCACGGAGATAGTACTGCACATGCGCAGTGCGCGCAGCGCCGAGCGCAGCGCCGCCCACCGGCTCCTAGCAACGGAGTGAGAGCGAGCTGCGCCAACCCGCAGCTGTTTGGGGGAGAGCGTTCGCTATCGGAGAGAGGAGAGGAGCAGGCGCGTAGCCAGGATTTTTGTTCGGGGGGGGCTAAGGTTGTTCTCGACACCCCCCCCCCCCCACCACCAAATGAAAAAAAAAAAGCGCGGCAGTTTGCAAACGCCCTTAAAGGCTATGACGATAAAATACATGTTGGGTTCATTAAAAAGAATGTCGTTCATTAAAAAGACTGTCTTGTTCCAATAACAACGATACCAGTTCTATCTCAAACTAATCAAAGGAATAATCGACATAAATTAAACATTGGGCGTTCTGCTGCTGAGCATGAGGACGCGGGTTGGATTCCCGGCCGCGGCGGCCGCTTTTCTGATGGAGGCGAAAAGCAAAAACGCCCGTATGTAAAAGATTTCGGCGCACGCTAAAGATCCCCAGGTGCTCAAAATTAATCATGAGCCCCTCCACTACGGTGCGTTAAACCCTACAATCCATCAATCAGTCAACTAAACATTTGAAGCAGTGGCGAATCACCGCCCCCTTCCCGGCGGCGATTTCACTATGACATCACAGGACCTTGTATGTACGATTGGCCCAACGACCTAAGTCACCGCCAAGGAACATGATTGCGCGATTGTAGAGGGGCCTCCATTGATCTTATCATTTGAATTCTAACGTGCAGGTAACATACTCATAACTTTTAGTGCTGGCCTATATACATCACTCCTGCCCATATTACTTCACTGCAGCACACAATTTGAAAATTTATGACATTTGTTGCATTTCTTCGGTTGAAAAAAACGTCTGTGATTGGAATGGAGCTGTGCGAGTTACCAAAGGCTAGTGCTATTAAATTGAACTAGGTTGTATTTTGTCTTAAATAGGCCCTTTAAGTTTCTGTCATGATATTGGTGTTGACTGTGATTGTATTTGTGCCAGGTGAAGTTGTAAACTGGGCGAAAATCCGCAGACCGCGTGGTGCAAATCTGCGCCCGTGATACGGGACGTGCATTGCACACACCGGCACATTGTGCAGGCATTGCACTAAATGGTCTCAGTTTCACGTGACTACTTGCTTTATTTCAACATGTGCAGTATGGTGTCTGTGACATCCGCAATAAAATTACGTCGGCCGTAAAAATGAGATCTTTTTATTTAGTTGATGTTTAATTCAGAAATTGTTTTGCTTATAAGCCTTCTGCGCCCGTACAGAATCTTCCAGTGTAAGGCCAATGAGGTAAAGTTTGCGCAGAATACACCGAGTCTATGCACTAACGTTATATGTAGCGCAGGTTTTATCTTACGAAAAAAACGACAGGCTATGAATTATGCATACAAGAAGCGTTACACAGACATCACGCGCGAGAACTGCGCTGTAACGGCGAAAATTACACGAACATGGTAGGATTAGCCCTCACGCAAAGCGGAATAATTCAGCCATCGGTACTGCCAAGCCATGTCAGTTGAAATTCCGGCTTCTGTTTTGATTCTGTGACGCAGTCCACCTCATATCTTCTAAGGACGCCAGGCAGATATGAGAAGCTGGTGCTTTGTAACATCTCCAATCTGGTTAACGTTTCGGTAGGCCCAAATGTAGACTGCTGTAAAAAGCTCGGCCTTGGTGTTCTGAAATACTTGCGTTATTCTCGGTCAAGTTTTCAATGCTCGTGCGTAAATGCCCTACAGTCTGCCTGAAGGAGTGTACTATTCAGTAACTTTTGTGGGGCGGCAATCCCCTTTAGGTGTAAGTACCACTCCTGGATGAGGTAGAGCAAATCACTGCAAAGTTCACTTTTCAATGCAATAACGAACTTTAAATTTATCAAGAACAAATTATAACGCAAAGACGGCGTTGTTTGACCATACTCTTGCGGTTAGGCGTGCAAGTTGAGCAAAACCTTGCTGCATTTGGAATTTTGTCGTGAGATCTCAGGAAAGAATTATAATGAGGTCCTACCATTCTGCTTTCAAACATTAATGAAAGGACATACTGTTTAGTGCACGCGTGCGCTGCCATTGTTGAGCCGAGCACACACTGGCGGTTTTAAAGGTAAACGATAAAACAGCATTGGAGGACGCGCAGGAATTTTGCGGTTTTCGTTAGCGACTCGGGAAATGGAAATATATTACTATGTTGGGACGCTCCTTGGTCCACCAGAAAACAGGGTGCTGTGGGAAGCTGCACATGACCTTCAGGCTTGGGTCGATGCTCGACACGAGTCAGCATCTTGTTGCCCGCAGCACCAAGAAAACATGCGTAATGGCATGGCCCCGCGTACATAAATGCCACAGACTACCGTATTTCAGCATGAAACGGACAGTAATGGTACAGTTAAGGTGGTACAGCGACCGTGATGTTCAAATTGAAGCATGGTTTCAGCCTCAGGCTACGACACAATACATTGGCAAAAAATTGCAAAATTGTTTACAGTGATAAATCCTCGGTCATTTCGGTTACTTAAGTAATGCTCTAAATTTATTTCATGCGATATTTTAGGACGTATAACAGTAGTGGATCCAGGCAAAATCACTTCAGCGCGCACCCGTATGTGGGGCGGGGGGCGGAAGTGTACTGGTGTTTTTGAGAGGGCCTGTGGTCTGTAGCCTGTTTTTTTTTTTAATTACGACATTCGTTCATCATGCCAAATCGATTGAGCATTGAAAGAACCATACTCTTGAGCCCACAAAACTTCAAAAAAAAGGCCTGAAAGAGGTGAAGGAAAATTTTACTAGAAAGGCACGTTGGTTTCTTCGCCACCAGTACGAAGGTCCTTCACTTGCGCACACTGCTATGATGATTTTAAAATTGGGTGTAGCAGTGAATGCGCGCGTCGGTATGAAACGCGGAAACAAAAGTTCCGATAACGGGCACACCATGCGACAGCGGCTACCTCACATTGAGTTGCGTGAATGTAGATAAAGCAAACTACTAAAGCTGCAGCGAACACAAATATATTTTTAACTCTTGATGTACTTCATGGACAGCGGTAACTCTTAATGAACTTAACGCTGTCCCAATACACTTTGAGTAACCCTCGTCAACTTTGTGCATCATACGATAGTTAAGCATTTATATGAGTAGAATTTATGTTTTCCCTCTTTCAAAGGTACCTACCCGGTTCATAGCTGACGCTCCTGCAACAACCAATTCAAAAGCAAAAATTACATTAGAAATAAATGGAGATATAATTTTTTTGGCTCGCAGACATAAAGGTACTGTGACGTCGTGTAAATATTATGAAGCAATTATTTAAATATTAAAAGATACAGTGATCGCGCAAGCATAAATCAGGGGTCAAAGGAAGAAAATGACTTACAATTGCGGCCTCTTTTGTGTGTTGCATGGCACTTCGAGTGTGAGCTTCCCAAAGCCAGGGCGCTTCTGCCCTTGCACCGTTCTCTCATGTCGGCGTTGTTGTGACTCAGGCCCCTGAATATACACAGCTCTGGGCAGCCGCCGCCCAGGCAAAAAGCGGCCGTGGACGCAATGGAGGGGCTTTAGTTGTGACCGAGGTCGAAGATGGCCATCGGGTATTGGTTACTGTAGCGACCGCCGTCTGCCAGTGGTAGGGCTGATGGCTGTCGCGCCTTCGCGCTTACAATAAAGCCGCGCCGGATTCGCCGAACCAATGCGATACGCTTCTGTCGCATTCATGTAAACCCGCTTTGGGGGCAGCGCGCCCTTTTTGTCAAGTGAATGTTCCCCAGTTTCCTAGGTTAGCGAAAAATACCGCCGAACGAATCTGCCTAATCGCGGAGGAGAAAATATCTGTCTGGAACACCGCTTTCAGGAGAGGACATGCAATGCGCGCAAGCTGAGACCATACAATTATCCCACGCCAACACCCTCCCGGGCTCCACAGAAATGTGAAGAAGAATGAAGGGGTGACGTGCAGAAGAGGGGCATACTTTGCTGTGCGCCTCACCCACAAAGGCCCTCTGTCCCCCCACCCCTCCCCCGACAGTCATCCAGCTAAAGCACACGTTTCGCCGAATACGCAGAACCATCGTTTTCTTCAGAACCACCACCGCTTACACGTGGTTCTGCTTACGCATACAAAGATCGTCTTTTCCCTTTCGGGTGCCAGTCTTCACCCATCAATGATCGGCGGTCCCTCTTTTTTTGCGCACTCCATGCTTCCCCGGCCATACCGTGACGAATCAATCTCCTCTGCTGAGAACGACTCAGCCGGGCAATTATTCTCTGCGTGGCGACATGCCACACACAAAGGGAACAAAGGGACACAACGCACGCCTTTGGCGTCCCGTGGGCTGAGCTTACCCGAGGCGCCATCGTTTTGGAGCTGCATCCCTCCGCAATTATCCTGACCTGGGCGCATCGTTTTGTGTAGGCACCAGTGCGTCAGGACAGGCATTCAGTCGTGAATGTTTTTAATAGTAGCACGTCCGAAGGTTATGCCCCTTTGTTCACAGGCGACGTACCAGGCATAACAGGCAGCACGGCGCCGGCCGGAAAAATTTCGGGGGGGGCTTGAGCCCGGTTAGCCCCCCCCTGGCTACGCCACTGGAGAGGAGGAGAGGTGCAGCTGTGTGGACAACGCCGGACAGACGCAGGAAGGACAGAGGGGCGAGCATGAGATGCGTTGCATCTAAAACTGTGTATAGCGCATGCCACGGAGGCGTTGAATGAGGGGACGTATGAATGAGAGGCGTTGAATGAGACCACGTAGCAAGGCCAGTTTTATTCCGAACGCAGTGGGGTCTCTATCTACTGATGCCAGGGGAAGGCGAGCCCTCCGGCGGGTGAGCGCGCTCGTTGACCTACGTCACGCTGCTGCCGCTGACACTGTGGCTTGCTGCTAGGATGCTGCTCCCCCCCCTTCCCCCCCCCCCACCCCCCCAAGAGAGGAGCTGCTGCGACGCTCTGATGAATCCAGCGTACATGATGGTCGCGGTGGTGTGCAGCCACAGTAAGAAGGCTCGTAGGGTTGATGCCGGCGGCGGTGACGTATGCCGGCTTCAGGTGCTCTAGGGCTATGGTGTCGTGAGAGCCATTAATGTCGATGACGTACGTCGACGAGTGTCGTTCTACCACATGTAAAGGGCCAACGTAGTGTGGTTGCAAAGGGCGGCGCACGGGTCTGTACCGCATGAACACATGTGCTACCTGTTCAAGGTCCGGAAGCACATAACCTCCTCTGGGTTTTTGTTCACGTGTAGCTGCGGTCGAAGGTCAACGAGGATCAATCGCAGAGATTTCATGTAGTAGGCTGTAGAAAAAAAAGTGGGAGGGGGAGTGTTATTGTGTCGATGTTCGTAATAAGCAAGGGCTGATATGTTTTCCTGTTTCAACGTCGGTGCCGCCGCTGATTTTTATTGAATTTGGCAGAGAGATCTTATCGTAAACGCCTTCATTTTCGGTTTATTTATCTCTCTCTGCCAAATCTTTATCTCTCTCCAAAATCTTTATGTAGATAGAACTGATAGAACTGTTAGATAGATAAAGATAGATAAAGATAGAACTAGATAAAGATAGAAATCTAGATAAAGATAAAGATAGAACTAGATAAAGTTCTATCTAGTTCTAAGATAGAACTAGAAAAAATCTAGATAAAGATAGAACTGTTTATTTTTTATTCGCGAAACAAGATTTTAATGAACAGTTAAAAAATGATTCGATGCTTGTTTATCATAAAATGAGAAACCCTCATTCAAAGTCTGCGCAGATTCGCGTCAGCAGTGTTACTGCATAATAATACGAGAACTAATTCTTAGGCAAATTCAATTTCTTTGAAGACATCGATGCCTGGCGTAAAAATTTTATTTATAGGACTACAAGAGGCATTTATTAGCGTTCTCTTCCCGTATACCCAGATATCGAAATTAACTTTGTGATGCAAATAAACCTTGTGATGTAGTGCAGAGTGGGATCTAGACATTCAGCATGTTTTGTGCAATTTCGCACCTTCTACCAGCATATTCGCACCCTTTGTTTTAATACCCAAAACATAGAGTGCTGTGGTGAACACCCTAATCGGCCATAAATATCAATCAGCACCCTTTTCGGCTGCTGTTGCACCCTTTTAAACGGCTTTTTACACCCTTTATTTTGAAGCACCTTCATGTTAGGGTGCCGGAGCTAAATTATGGTCCTTAAAAGGTGCAACAAGGGTGTAAAATGTTGAATGCACCCTTTCCGCACCCTTAAGGGTGCAAAAATGTTTAGTGTGCAAGTCAGTAGGTAGCGTTAGCCATGGCATGGGGCAAGGGACCGACGAGGTCGATCGCTCATCAGGTTGTAGGAACTTCTTTGCTGGCGGAACTGGGTACCGGTGAACCTTTGCGCTCTGGCATGGTGCACAGGCGCGGACCCAGTCGCGAACATCAGCGTTCATGCGAGGCCAGACAAAACGAGCTGCGATGAGTTTCTGCGTTGCACGAATCCCAGGATGGGCCTGTTGTGCAGGGCGTCGAAGAGCTCGCGACGGCAGGTTTTGGGTACGAACGGTCGTGGCTTTCCCGTTTACAAGTCGAAAACGATCTGCTGTCCGTCGAGTGTAACGTCTTCGAGCTGGAGCGCAGTGGGGGGTGTGCGAGGACGCAGCAGCTCCGTGTCGTCTGCTTGGTCAGCAGCCAGCCGGCGGAGGTCGGGTGCTATTAAAGTCGGCGAAGTGGAGGCAATGGCATCCAAGCGACTTAGAACATTTACATCTGTGTTGTAAACGCCACTGACATGCCTGATATCCGTCGTGTACGTACTCTGACAGGTAGGCAAGCTGCCGCACTTCTCGTGGCGTGTAATGGGTGTTGGGTCGGCTGATGGCGTACGTTGACGACCCTCCAGAAGATGTCGGAAATGACGCACAGCCAGGTGCATTGGCAGAAGTTCACGCCCGAAGACACTGCACCGGGTTTGCGGTGGGGTTAGACGGTTTGAGAAATCCAAGGGCTGTCACGCGCCGTTTACGTGATGTTGGAGGACAGCTCCCACAGCAGGACTCGAAGCGTTGGTCATCCTGGACGTCCTGGATTTGGGTGAGCGAGGAGAGCGGCGTTTACCAGTACACGTTTGATGGCGTGAAAGGCTGCCTCAGCACTTGTGTTCCTGTCCAGTTCGGTGGTAGAGCGCTTCCCGGAAAGCAGGCTGTCGAGAGGCTCAAGCAGAGTGGCGCAGTTCCTGATAGAACGACGGTAGAAATTTACCAGACCCAGGAACTGGCGAAACTTGGTGACCGACGGTGTTGGGAAGTCATGAACGGCCTGGACCTTGTTGGAGAGGGGCCGAATGCCTGTCGCATCCAGTCGAGAAAGCCGAGGGCGGGAACACCGAAAACAGAAACTCGCTCTTCGTGGCATTGATGATAACGCCGTTGGCAGCTAATCGTTCGAGGAGAATGCGGAGATGGTGAAGCTTGTCCTCTAGGAACGTACTTTCTACCAGCAGATCGTCCACGTAAGCATAGACGAAGGGCAGTCCACGCGTAACTGTGTCGATGAAACGCTGAAACGTTTGGGCAGCGTTCCTGAGGCCGAACGGCATTCGGAGGAACTCGAAGAGACCGAAAGTTGTTGGGATAGACGTCTTGTTGTATGTCCCCGTCAACGACGGGGATCTAGTGGTACGCCCGGTTAAAAGTTTTTGAAAATATGATGGCACCGTGGAGACTGGCGGTGAAATCTTGTATGTTGGGAAGGGGGTAACGATCCGGGATGGGGGAGAGGTTCAAAAACCGGTAGTCACCACAAGGCCGCCAGTCACCGTTCTTCTTAGGTACCATGTACAAGGGTGATGCGTAGCGGCTGGAAGAAGATCGGACGATGCCAATTTCCAGCATATGCTCGAACTCTGCACGGGCGATCTTCAGTCCGTCGGGAGCGAGACATCGCGGACGAAAGAAAACGGGTGGTCTGGTAGTTGTGATATGATGACGGACGTCATGAGTCTAGGGCTGAGTCCAGGCGGGGGGTGACGTAATGGTGGGGACCTCCTTTAGCAGGGTGGCAAACGGTTCTTCAGCAACTGTAGCGCAGGAGGCGTCGCGTCAGCAGCTGCTGTCGCTACGACGCCTTGAACTGAAAGGAGGGTTGTGGCGTCGAGAAGTCGCCGTCGCTTGACGTCGACTAGGAGGCCATGCTTGGTAAGAAAGTCAGCACCAAGGATGGTAGAGCGAACGTCCGCGACCGCAAAAATCCACCGAAAGGTCCTGGGAAGACAGACCCAGGTTCAAAGTCAGGGATCGCTGCGCGAACACGGGAATGCGCGTGCCGTTCACTGTCTGGAGGTAGAAGACTGCGCTGGGGGTGCGGTCGTGGCGTGAATCTGGCAAGACGCTGACTTGCGCTCCCGTATTGACGAGAAACTTTTGCCCGGTGGTGCGATCGACGATGTAAAACAGGCAACATTATTCAATGGGACCAGAACCGCTCGTCGCCACTAGCGGTCTCCGGGCCGTTTCCCGTTCATGAGCATGGCAAGAGTCAGTGGCGAGCGTCTGCGCTGAAACGGCGGTGGTAGAACCATACACCGGGGGATGATATCCACGAACGGCATCACGGTGCCGGGAAGACGAGCGGTCGCGTCGGCGTGACGACCGAGCAGAATGTGTTGAGCTGTTTCGCCTCACCGCCCTGACAACGAGTTGCTCCAGTCGTTCCCACAGGGGATCGACATTGGCAGACGCCGCAGACGCACCTTTGTCGGCAGGAGCTGGCGTCGTGCGAGGGGCGGGTGATGTTGGCGTCGCGGTCACAGCAGCAGTAGGTGAAGCTGTGCTGGCTACTTCCATTACCTTGTCGGCCAGGGACACGAGCGAAGGGCGATCCATGGATGACGCGGTTGCGAGGACCATTTGCACGTTCGCAGGCAGGCGCTGCAGAAAGAGCTCGCGCAGCAATGCACCGTACACGGCTTTGGCACGTGAGCCGAGGAGTTGGGTCATGCGCCGCAGGAGTTGGCTCGGTCTGCGGTCGCCAAGCTCTTCGGTGGAAAGTAGCTGCTGTAGGCACGTGCGCTCAGACGCTACGTTCGAGGGGCGCGGCTTGGAGCTGGTCGTAGGCCGTTGCAGGTGGGTTGTGTACGAAGGAGGCAAGAATGTCCGCAACCTCTTCCGCAGCAGTCCCGGGTAGAGCTCTCCCGACGTAGTGAAAATTGCGTTCTTTGGAGGTGATGTCAGACAGCGCGAACTGTGACTCGGCCTGGAGGAACCAGATGGCCGGGTTGTGTTCCCAATGCGGCGGCAAGTGGATAGCCAGGTCGGAGATCTCGTGGCCGGCTGCTTGCGGTGCTCGCTGGTCCGGGTCGTTGCTGGACATGGCTCTACAACTTCGCTGGGAGGGAGATCACGTCCGGGTCACCAACTGTAGAGCGCATACATGCCACGGAGGTGTTGAAGGAGAGGACAAGACCACGTAGCAAGGCCGGTTTTATTCCGAACGCAATACTGATGCAGGGCGCGCGAGCCCTCCGGCGGGTGAGCGCGCTCGTTGGCCTACGTCACACTGCTGCCGCTGACGCTGTGACTTGCCGCTAAAAGTGAAAACGTAATTCTGAAACCTCGCTGTAGGCAAGCCTACGCGACTCTGTTATGTATTGTGTACACAGCGTGCTCAAATACATATGCGTGCGTACATGTATGCGTGCGAATGTACATACACACAGCTGGAGCAGCGTGCATCCATGTGCGCACACGTGCTCAGGGCTGTTAGGCAACACATGCACACATGGCCTCTGTGCGCCTGTTGACCTTGCGAGGTCAAGGTTCTAGGCGCCAGGTAGTTAGGCAACGCACCCTTTTCGAACTAAGCTTTTTTTTTGCTTTAGCTCTTCGAACTAAGCGTCTTCAGATCGGAATAACGGAATGGAATACAACTGCCTGTGTACGCGCATGCATGGCGTCACCACAACACGACCAAGCTCAACATTGGCGCGAACGAACGGCGAATCAAGCAAAATATAAACATACGTCGGTTCAGAACACATGTACGCGCTCACTATAACAAATTCCGAAATGATTCTTTAGTCATTCGCTTACACTTTTTAGACTCCCATATGCAACAAGACATATCGGTGCCGCGAACGCGCGGTGACAGGGTCGTTCTCTTTTCGCGTGATTTTTCGGCGTGGTGTGGAAGCGTAAACTTCCCTCCCCATTCTTCCCATGAGATTTTCCAGCCATGAGCGGATGGTAGGATTCATAAAAAAAATTACACCATCTTCCCGTAGGGGAACCCTGAGTAGTATGCAAAGCAGGCATGGGGTCGATTCAAGTGCCCCTTAGTTTTCAGTTCGTCGTTTCCGTGAGGTTAAGGGGCGTAGCTACCGTTACATTTACCCTTTGGTTTCCATGGTAACTACCACACTTTTCACTTACCGCAACTACGAAATGGGAAATTGCGTTGACCCCATGGCTGTTTCGCATACCACTCAGGGTTCCCCTACGGGAAGATGGTGTAATTTTATTGGAGGGGGGGGTGTTAGAGGGGAGAGGCATTAAAGAGAGAGAGAGAGAGACAGAGACAGAGAGAGAGAGAGAGAGACGTTGTACGTGGTATGAGTTTGTCTTTATTTAAGTATTATCAGCATCATGTTCAACGTAGGTGACGTCGAGCTGTGGTTGGAGTTCCGCTTTGATTATGACCGCCTTATGGCCTGTGAAATGTAAAGTCAAGGGCTGTTGTAGTGGATGAACCCTGAAGTTGGTGAAGATGAGGTCGATCCACGTTCCCCGGATAGTTGTGGGCTGTTGTATAATCACGGCACGCCACCACCACCACCACCACCACCGAGACTCGCCGACGCACGCCGCTGCCGACGACGATGAAACGTCGAAGGCGCGTGAAGCGTGCTCGTCTCGTGCCGGCCCAGGAAGACACCGGCAACACTGTCGCTCCAGGAGCCATAGAAGGGACCGGGCGTTCAGCAAGCTGTTGCGACCGGGCGGGGGCACCCGATCGGAGCTCCGTGGCCTCCGACATACGAGTGGTAGCGTGTATGATGCGAGCGGCCAGCCGCTGTTGCAGCCGTGAAGAAGTCCAAAAGCCGAAGGCCAATGTAACTGTTTACTTCATAGCGAGAGGTGAGCCGAATTCAAAGAACAATGCCCCGACGGTCGAGGTTACAATACAGGACTCGAGCAGAGCGACAACATCGATTCGCTGCTCTAACAGGAATGGTTTACAACGCTTGCGGGGGTCTGTTTATACTCAAAAGCGGTAACGGTCAAAAACGCCAACAAGCGGGAACACGCCACGAACGTCACAGACACACACAACGCTCTTTCCAGAGTTCGTTAGTCGTCGGTAGCCTCGGCGCACGTTGAGTCCGAGAGAGGGGAGAGAGGAGGACTCCGTTGCGATCGACGGGGCCTCTGTGTCCTTGAAGAGCGTTGAGACGAGCCTCGCCGGCAGCCGCCGAAGTTTCGAAATGCGCCGAAAGCGAAGCGTCTGAGCCGGGCTTGTCGAAACTTGTCACCGACATGGTGGCGCCTGTTTTCAAAGGCGCACGCAGTGGCTTCGCCGCACAGCCGAGGAGTGATGCGAGAAAGTACGGCGGCGCTGGCCGATTCGTAACAGCTTCTCCGCCGGGGGTCCGAGATCCCGATGGATAAGGGTCTTCAACCGTTGTCCGGAGGGATGCTTTCGAAGTGAAGAGCTCGGCAGACGCTCGACTCCAAGCCTGGGCTGTACTACACCGTGCTGGAGCTTCACCGGGCCGATCACTGGACGAGTAGTGGCTCCCCAAGAACATCTCTCGCTTGGTCAGGCAAGCAACAGAACAACACAGGAAGACACAACCGCATCGCCGGCAAGTGCTAAGACAAATCCACACTGAAGATCTACCAGGCTTTTAGTTGCGAAAAAATACGCGAATAACTAACTACTCTAGCAATATTTTAGCCCAGCAGTACTTTAGACAAGTGAACAAACTTGAAGTTGACATTTGGCGTGATTGGAAATGTCCCACAAAAAGAAACGTAATCGTAAAGGGCGAAACCTGCTCCAGGAAAAACAATGAATTTGAGAAAGTCAGGCGTCTACAGGCCACTTCTCGCGCAGAGAGCTGCGCTTTGAGCTCTCGTCAATGCCCTGAGCTTTTCCCCTTCTGTACCGCACTTTAGGTGCACCCGTTCTCGGAACGCTGCTGCGACCGCGTGAAATTACACCGGTCGTCTTGTTCGACGAAGGTCGAGCGCGCGGAGGAGCGAGCGGGAATTTCCACCGTTCATACGTTAGGCGCGCACTCCATCTTGGAGGCGGCGTTCCCTTGGCGCGATGCGAGCTCACGGCTTTGTCCCTTGGCGTGCCCGCACTGAAACACGCGCCGCAAGTGCGCGCAGAGGTTTTCCCTCTATCCTTCTTGCTCGCCTTTTTACGAACGCGTTTGGCAAACAAACGTCGGAACGGGTTCACGTTCTCTCAAGGCTGATCGGTTCCCGACTTCGGCTCAGCCACAGGCGACACCGGATTCTCAACTAGCTCAGCCGATGTTGGCCTATCATCGGGAGCTTCAGCTGGGAGTGACAAGGGCACGACGTGCTGATTAGACACCTGGTAGTTCCCAACAGTCACTACCTCGTCGTCCCTCGCGCTTTCAGCGACATCCTCGGCACGCGAAGACCGAAGCGTGTTCCCGCCCTCCTTCCTCACTGCTAGAACTACACTACAACCAGGCTGCTCTGTCTCAAAAGACGGCTCAGCCGCCCCAGACACCTGAATCTCTACGAGCTCGGCTGGCCGTTGCTCGAGGTCAGTTACCTGAGCTGGTGGCAGAACGGAATCGGCTTGCTCAGTGGCGAGATCGTCATGACTCCCAACTGAACCCTGCAAACCGTTTGCTGCCTCGGCTGCAGGCTTTCCCACCACGTCGCTCGTTCCTGCACTACCATCCGAAGGAACATCCTCCGTTTGGGTGGACTCGTGCGGCCTCTCGGTAACCTCATCGTTTACTCATTCCTGCGAGACGTCGCCATCTCGCGAAATGTTCACGTTCAAGTCGGCAGCCGTTCCCAAGGCCTCCCGCGAATTTGAACCGTCCGAACACTCCGCCGAGATCTTTAAAGGAGCCATGAAGAGAAAATGCAAGTTGGTTTTATTCGAAAGATTTCGTCTTTTATAGTGCCCCCAGCGCTTGTCCGGATACAAACGGTGCTTTATTCACTGAGAAATTAAACAATTTAGGTTAAAATTTTGATTTTCCCGCTCAATCGTGCGTTTTCGTGGTCCCAAATGACATCACAGGAACCGACCGCTCTGCAGCCTAGAGTACCTTCATTCACGCATCCGCCGTACAGGGTAGAGACACGTATACGCTGGCGCCGCCATTTTCGGTTGCTCGCTCGCCGCCGAAGCAAGTCATTGTGTCAAAACCCCGCTAAAATTATCGCCGCAACGCGGTTTACTGAAGAAGTTTGAATCATATTGTCTGTTTCGCGTTGCTAGGTCTCGTGGGAAACGAAAAGAATAACGCGTTGAGCCCGTTGGCCCAATTGCGGCGGCACGGGACCCTTCAAAGGTTGTCTCCACCCTGTACAGCGGTGTTGGTTTGTTCCCGCGTTTCTTTACGTTCCGTAACCTAGATGGCGCCACCATACCGTGGCAAGCGTTTGGTTTGTTTTTGCCCGCATTTAAACTTGGCTTGTTTTTGTTCTGGGAGAAAATATTCGTTCCCTGAAACAGTGCTCGCTCGGCAAATGGGGTCACGTAAGACACCGTTGCTTGCGTCAATCGGCCAGTGTCGTCTGAGACAACCCCAAGCCCCGTAGTGCTGTGCAGCTAAACCAAGCATGCTGTGCGCAGTACGAACAGCAGAACGCATCAGTACTTCTATGCTTACGTGTGCTTTCGTAACTTCCACTGTTTGTCCCATCATTCTTATTGCTTTGTAAAGAATGTGCCCTAAATGTAAGCGCAAATCGCTCGTTCGTCTAGTCTGTAAGCTCTACCTAATTTTCGTCTGCTTCTGCCAGCCTCCACCAATCGCAGAGCTTAGCTCATGTGACATCATAGGTTCTGTTGCGGGAAATGAGCTGGTGGGTCGCATGACCATTCCCGTTTTTCCTAATTATGTAGCTTATTTGAGCGAAGTTTACGTTAAAAGTGGTGTCAGTATGATTCTAACGAGACAATCTTTTGAATGAACCAAACTTGTGTTTTCTTTTCATGGCTCCTTTAAAACACACGCCGACACATTATTGCACTCAGTGGACACGCACTGCCCTCTGCCGCCTCTGCCGACAGTCTGAGCTAATGCGCCTTCGTTGCCTTCGTTATCTCTCTCAGCAACCTTGTCGCGCTGCTGGGCCACAACGGTCGCTTCCGACTCGCGCTCCCGAGCGTCTGCTACTGGCAGCGCTGGCACGGTGCTTTCCTCGACAACGAGGTCTTTTAAGAGCGAATGCTCTTTATAAGCGACCCCAAACCATCCACCGCCGGCGTCGGCGGCGGCGTCCGCAGTGCTCTTTAAAGAAAAAAACAGCATCTGGCGCCAGGTTTCGATCCGAGGACTTTGCGGGCCGCAGCGCGACGCGCTACCGACCAAGCCACGGCCGCTTTTTTTTTTTTCTTTATTGTCCCAAGCCGCCGCCGACGGTGATATCAGTGTTAGATGCGCCTTATATCTTTAACGCATTCAAACTACGTCGTCAGCGGCGTGCGTTGGCGACTCAGCGGCGTTATAGCGGCTTGATAACTGCGTGGTGTACACGTGATACTACAAACCCAATGGAAGAGATGGAAGAGAAGGCGGCGAGGCGTTGGGCTGCGGGGGCCGAGCGCAAGCGCCGCAAGCGGGCCGACAACCGTGCATTCGCACTTTCACATTCTCCCCCTCGGGGAAATGCGGGGGAATTTTTCGAGCAACAATTCTAACTATGGGTTTCTCAACTTCGCTTCTTCCCGCAAGAGTTGAATCTTGTGCTCTAGTTCCTTACTCTCCCGTTGGAGTCTCTCTCGCTCGAGCTTCCTTCTTTCCCGTCGGATTTGCTTCAGCTCGAGGTCGTACCATGGCATCTTTTCCTCGTGCTGTCGTTCTCGCTTTTTCTCCTCGCGTTCTGCCTCTCGTTCTCTTTCCTCGCGTTCCTCACGCTGGCGCTCAGCCTCCGCCTCGGCGGCCTGACGTTTCGCGGTCTCCCTTCCATTGACCAGCTCAATGTATTCCGACAGCTCCTCATCGTCAGCCCCGACAGCGAGTATAGCCTGTATCAGCTCTGGCTTTCTCAGCCCGTCCGTAACATCCAAGCGCAACTCTTTTGCAAGCTCCAACAGCTGCGGTTTTTTTCAACGCCTTCAAATTCATGGCCGGTCCAGAGTACTGCTTTCCCACTGCTCCAAGAATTTTTTGCGGGAGTAACCCACGCGACAAAAACACACGCCCTACCAGCTATCCTCAGAAGCCTGGTAAAACTCAGTGAAGAAAAGTCCCGCACTCACCATTGACCACCGTGAACTGCAGCAGGGAAGATGTCCATAGCCGACAGGCCAACGTAACTGTTTACTTCATAGTGAGAGGTGAGCCGAAGTCAAAGAACAATGCCCCGACGGTCGAGGTTACAATACAGGACTCGAGCAGAGCGACAACATCGATTCGCTGCTCTAACAGGAATGGTTTACAACGCTTGCGGGGGTCTATTTATACCCAAAAGCGGTAACGGTCAAAAACGCCAACAAGCTGGAACACGCCACGAACGTCACAGACACACACAACGCTCTTTCCAGTGTTCGTTAGTCGTCGGTAGCCTCGGTGCACGTTGAGTCCGAGAGAGGGGAGAGAGGAGGACTCCGTTGCGATCGACGGGGCCTCTGTGTCCTTGAAGAGCGTTGAGACGAGCCTCGCCGGCAGCCGCCGAAGTTTCGAAATGCGCCGAAAGCGAAGCGTCTGAGCCGGGCTTGTCGAAACTAGTCACCGACATGGTGGCGCCTGTTTTCAAAGGCGCACGCAGTGGCTTCGCCGCACAGCCGAGGAGTAATGCGGGAAAGTACGGCGGCGCTGGCCGATTCGTAACAAAGCCGAGCATGCGCAGTGGTGGTACGGCGCAACAACGACAACGACAAGGGAGGGACATAGCCCCAACCATGAGATGCTTCGCATCTAAAAGGTGATAAAAATACGGCTCAAACGTAACGCAGGAAGTCAGACGACGCCGTCCCAGAGTGATGCTGCGACGAAGAATATCGCAGTAGCAGATGACGCCCGCAACCGGATGTTCTTGCAGCCGTCACCAACAGCGTTGCCAGTTTGAAAACAGGCTTCGACACCAGCTTCATGCCAAAATTTCACCAGATTTCACCAGCAAAAAAATGTCGGATATGACGTATTTCCGGCTACTTCATTTATTTTATTCGTCGGCAGCGCATCACGTCTTCTTACTGTTTTTTTTTTTATTTTAGCTGTCCTCATAAAGGACAGACTTGAATAAAGACATGAAACAACGATGGACTTTTTAATCATGCAGTCTCAAAGAGTAGCCATAACATAATGTTCTAGTTTCTCCTTTCTTATTACGGTGCCTACTATATAGGTTTAGCTATGTTTTAATCCCCTTTTGAACTAATTTTGTAAAAAGGTTTGAGGAAACTTAAGTAACAAAATTTAATTATATCCGCCAACTTCCCTGTTGTCAAAACAATAAATAATCAAAATACCAGGCGGTGTAAGTAAACCAACTGTGCCTGCTCCTGCTTTTGCGGTATGCTTTCGCACGCTGCATAAGAGACCAGTACCCGTAGGCACTTAATAGACATGGATTCAAGAATACCGTGTTTTTTATTTATGTGATTCGGTGTTAAATCAGTGGTGCAGACTCGACGAAAACAACATTTCTTCTTGTGGTACGGTCAACTAGAAGAGTACTGCGGGCATGCACGCACAGCCTTACGGTGTATTCAATCGAGTGCTCGCTGTGTTCTGTACCACAATATTGAAACACCACCCTTAGTGCTCTATATATTTCTTTCAAGTTATATGTGAGCGTGTAATATTTTATTGTGGGTATTGGACAATAACATTCCAGACAAAGCTTTTGTACTTTGTAGTTATCACAGGTTACTAGGGCGAGTCGTTTTCTGCGGTTTATTTCAAATAACAAGCGTCACACTCTTGTTTTTGTTACTTTGAAAACCAAAATATTTATCTAGCACATGACAACATAACTGCAGAAAGTACTTGACTCTGGTATTTAAGAGTATGAAAGTGTTCCACTCATAGGAAAGAAAGCATGGTTCAAAGCAGTAGCCCATTTCTCATATCTCCGCACCACAAATCCGACACAAGGGTTATCGCATAATGTAACTCCGCTTCATTTTTATGCTCAGCATTCGGGAGCCTCCATGTCCACTTTTGGCTCTCCCGTTTACAGAAGAAGGTATTCATGATGCGTAGATTATTGCGTTCGGTGAACTCCACTTCTAGGTCCTCCCCTGCTTTTTCAACAGCCCAGATAATATTTCCCAAATGCCTTGTCACCGGCCTGATTCTTGCCTACTTTAGCTTTAAAGTCTCCCAAAATTACGGTATACTGTGTTTTTCCTTTAGCTATTGGCGATTCCACATCTTCTTAGAAGCGTTCAATTAGCTGGTCGTCGCGGCTGGATATAGGTGCGTAGCCCTGTACCACCCTGAGTTTGTACCTCTCTTTAGGCCTAATTACAAGACCGGCTACCCTTTCGGTAATGCAATATTATTCGTCTGTGTTGTCAGCTATGATCTACGGACCCGCTCCCGGTTTTCTTTTTTTCCACTAGACCACGGTAATATAGGACGTGTTCATTTTTCAGCACCTCGAAAGCTTAACCTGTCCTCTTAACCTCACCGAGCCCAATGACATCCCACTTATTGCCATTTAAAATAGCACTAAATTAAAAGGCGTTTTTGTTCTTTTCCTGCCACAGCTCTTCTTACGATCTATTGAAGTCAGATAAAATTACCGACTTCAATAGATATGCAGAATATTAAATATTCCTCATAACCTCAATTTAAAAAAAATGTGTTTGAAAACTAAACGAGTTAGGATATCTGGGCAAGGCAAAACTGTCGAATCAGTTCCTGTACGCTGCTGTACTTTTCGAGATGCAGGTACTGTGAAATAGCGTTTTGGAAATCCTTGAATGAATATCTTGGCATTAGGTTCAGCACCAGGTTTTTATTGAGGTCGACTCGGTAGCGTGTTTGCGTCTTTCCATCTTTTCACCACAGCCGTGATTTGCAGTTTCTTTTCTATAGCTGTTGTTAAGGCTTCGAAGTAAGTCCCATAGCTTCAGGTTCTTCGCCGCCTGATTTACTGATTTGTCCTAGGAGCCATCTCTTCGGCTCCATTGAAGGTTTTTCTTCTTATTACGATCCTAAATTCCTTCGTGGTATGTTGGCTGCTAGTCAGAGTTTGTTCACTTGTTTTCTGCACGCCCGCTCCTCTTCAGACCTCCATTACCGTCGCCATACGATGGGTTATATGTGGGGCGAATGTACATAATTGAGATAGACAGACAACTATTTTTAAGTTGAAGGAAGGCTGTAAGCCTGTTGGGAGGAGAGGGATTGAAGAATTGGGTAAGACGAAGTAGGCAGTAAAATTGCGACGGCCTTGTTTCTTCGTGAATCGTCAAGGATAAGACGGTTGAGAGTCCATTTTAGTATATAGATCATCGATAAAATAAAACAAAAACGTGTGTAGTGTGTGCGTTAGCCTGAGTTGGTCGTCTTGAGATGGCCTCTACAGCCGTACTAACTTCGTAACAACACCGTGGATGGCATGACCGCAGTGTTGTGACTGAGTCTCATCAATATTACTTTTTTTTCCTCTGCTTGTTCCTGTTACTAAGGCTGAGAAGCTACAAAATTCGCCTTTGCGGTGTTTTGCAAGGTAGTGATTGAAAGGTTTTAGCGCATGGTCCTATCTCCGGACAATAAATCTGGCTGACTCGTGAGGTCAAGAGAGAGAGAGAGAGAAAGACGTGCTTTATTTGAGGCCTGTGCGAGAGCACTCTTGCTGTCTGCATCAGTGCTGGCCTGTTAGGGTGGTTGATTCGTCAGGGAGGGCGGGTGGGATGGTAGGAGTGTCTGTGGTAGGTACCCAATACGTACTCAAGACATCTGGCTGCTTGGGTAAAGTGTAGGACAGATGGCTCTCACAGCTCACTGTGAGTTGCCTATTGTGGGTTCCACCCGAACGGCCAAACCAGGGTCACTCATTGACTAGACAGAATCATCACAGTGAGAGTAGCCCATAAACCTCTTCTGTTGAGATGCAGGTACTGCGTACATGCAGAACTTTTTGTTCCCTTGCATTTCGCAGGCGTAGTTCGGCGCCATTTTCTTTCGAAGTCAGTGCTACATGGGCACTTCTGCTACGATGCATAATATAAACCCATTATGATAAGATTTATTCCGCCGCCAGGCCGATTATGGAGTGCCTAAAGCAAGCTTCTTTGGAAAACAATTGCGTAGAAATATTCCACAGGAGCGTGTTTTGATAAACTTCCCTGAAATAAAAAGTCGAGAATGGCCATCTTTTGAATTCAGGAGCCCAGCTCCAATTCATTAGGCCACAAAAGACGAACGGCAGCTCACTTTATCAACAGGTGAAGACGGCTGCGGCAGTGTTCAAATCTAGCAACTACGCGGTGGCAGAAAAAAGCGAAACCACCGTGCCTTAACCGAGTTGTAAGTAACTGACGCTGCACTTTCATGGCGAACCACGCACGAGCTCCTCTTGTGGTCGGTGCTTCGTGGTTTAGAGGGAGGAGCCGTTGCACGAAGTTGTTCACTGTGGCAGTTTTAAATGCAGACCATTTCTTAGCCTCGCCTGTTCCTGCGTCGGACGGTGTCAACGGTTCCGCGTCCGCAGCAGGTGCGCCTCTCCTTCCCTCCTCTCTCTCAACAGCAGCTGGCGCGCGCATGCGTCGTAGTCAGCCCGTTTGCTCCGTCGCGGTCTCGGCGTAACAGGTGCGTGATAGCAGTGCGGTGGGGCGTGAAAGGGCGCGCGCTGCTTGCGCATGCGCGCTCTCCCCCCCGTACTGCTCTCCCTCTACTGCGCTCGCTGCAAATATAGCGGCTAGCGGTCGCTCGTGTTTCAGTCACTGCGTTGCTCCTTCCTTCCTTGGTTGACGCTCGTGCCCACGTTTACTCGTGTCTGCTACTCCAGCATCACGGAAGAAGCGATGGAAGCAACACTGCCTACAATCAGTACTGAGGCCCCAATGCTCTGCATTTACTCGTGTTCCCCTCGCGGGAAGGCGCGGGAATTTTTTTTCTTTCAGTAGCGTCATGTTAAAAATGGTGCTGATGACGTCGACTATGATGATGATCAATTCCTGAGAGTTTCTGGTTCTCGCTTTTAAGCGGGGATTGACCCGCGATAAATTATTCACTGCGGTTCGCTGCGATATTCCGTTCCGAGATAGGTACAAACGGGGCACTCCCTGTGAGAAGATAAACGCTGTTTACGCAAATTTATCTGGTGCGCCTCAATTCAAATTCCTTCTAAATGACGCTAATCCACATTTGTTTACAAAAGTGTTGCACAGATTAGAGATAAATTTATTTCACAATAAAAAATGTGGGTAATGAACAACAACGTTGGCAGGCTCGAACCCATATCATTCGCTCGAAACGAAAGGGAGAGCAGAGTAGCTGTTTTACACTCACATCAAAGAATAGAAGCGCCACAAGAGAATCAATAGATGGCACTGAGAGAGCACAGAAAATGTCTGGCTTGTAACCACAACAGAATAGAACGTCGCAGTTCAGACTGGAGCCCAAAATGAATCATACACTCTGAGAAAAACATGCGCGAAATTAAAATTGTTTGCCGTTTTTTGTATACTTCCTGTAAACACCCCTTTATAGCTCGGCCAATCACTTTACTTAGCCTTATCGTGTACGTACTTAGCGTGAGCATGCTTTCTCCAATTTGTGGTGAGCTTGGTATAATTCCTCTGTAGGTTATCTCAAGCGTAAGCAAACATTTATAGCTAACAATTTGAAGCCAATAGACAAAACGTATCCACTATCTACGCCTTCATTTACCTACGAGCCAGGGTTCAAGGAAGAAGCGGAAGAAGTACTCTGGAGATTCTAACAGCTGCTTTAGGCATGTGCCTACGGACGCGCTTTGAAATCGTCCTGCTGTCCGTGGTATGCGGAGCCTTGAACCTGAACGGCATGCTGCACGCCTTCCTCTACTCAGACGTGATGGAGTTCGACGATTCACTGGATAACGCGGCCATAAATCGTGAAAAGCCTCCTCTCCCCGGTCGAGCGGTGCACGGCATCTTGCTGGCGGATGCCACCCTGGGCACCTGCATTTCTGCGCTGCTCGCCTGCGCCAGTGTTATGAAACGAATGGACGTCCTCAACGCCACCCTAGGTCTCAGCTGGGCAAGGATTGTTTACAACCTCATCCTCCTTGTGGTGCTGGTATACCGGGTTCTGACCGGCCATTACGACCTGCCGAGGGACTTGTTCCCCAGCGGGACCTATGCTGCAGGAGGAAACATCATGGACCTGGGCTACAATGTTGCCTACAACCTGGCCGAGCGAACCCTCTTGCCTCCTCGAAGGAACGTGAAGACCGATCACTGTGTCGCCATCATTCTCTGGTCATTTTGGATAATATTGGACTTGTTCGTAATATATCGGCTGGAGAAGTATCGGCAGCAGCAGGTCTCCCGACTCAGTGTGAAGACACCAGCTCAGGTTAAAATAGCTGACGTCGTGCGCCACTGACTTTTGTCGGCTTTTTATCCTTTAGATTCGTTTCTTATATAGTAATTTTTTGATGCACAATTAATAGACTGGACGACTTGTAATATGCGTTTACAGCAGCGTTCCCAGATACAAAAGGGGCTTCGACACCAGCTTCCTGCAAAATTTTACTAATTTTAACAGACATAAAGAATGTCAGATATGACGTTTTTCCTGCTACTTTACTTGTTTTTAATCGTCGGCAAAAAAAAAAAAAAACACGTCGTCTTACCGTTTCTTTTTTAAATTTTACTGTCCCCTTAAAATGGAAACTTGTGAATAAAGGTGTGAAACAACGATGGACTTTTTAGTAGAGCCGTGGCAACGAGTAGCCGTCAATATAACGCTCTCGTTTCCTATTACGGTGCCTCTTATATCGGAGGAGATATATTTTAATCCCATTTTCAACTACATTTGTTAAATAAGTTACAGGAAACTGAAATAAAATTATTTGTTTATGTCCGACCAGTTCCAGGTATTTAAAGCGCTGAATAATCGAAATACCAGGCGGTCTAATTAAACCAACATTCACTGATCCTCATTTTAAGGTATGCTTCCGCACGCTGCAAAAGAATACAGTACCGATAAGTACTTAATAGACACGGAGTCAAAGATATCGTTTTTTTATGGCTGTGGCTAGCGTTCCGTTCAGAGGGAACGGAGCCCTGCGGGTTATCCTTCTGTCCAGACGGAATACAACTAAGAACTTAGCGTTCCGTCCAGACGGAGCCGGCGTGAAATTTGACAGTTCCGTCCACTCGAAAGCAAAACCGGCTGATTAGACGCTCTGGTCACGCTTCGGATTTGGTGTAGTGGTTGCGCCTCAGATAATGGCATTACCTGGTTCCATTCTTCCTCGGACATTCGCTTTTCTTTTGTTGCGTGGTTGTGCCAGCGTTTTATAACAGCTAACTTCGCGCTCACTTTACAAGAGCGAAGTCGGTCTTAATGTTGCACTCAACCGGCCGCTCCGCTACCGCTCACTAGATCCAATGCCGGCGTATCCATTGCCAGAGTTCCGATCATCTGTAGTTCGTAATGGTGATCACTAATTAACGGTTATTCTGCCTAGTCAATGAGCGGAAGCGGATCGTTTGGCTTGGTAAATGTCAAGAAAAAACTGCTCTCGCTGCTTGTTGTGAGGCGGGCGTGGTCGAGGTAGCGGCTTGGAGTTCCGTTTGGCGGAGTGAGAGCTTGTATGGAGACTCGGCGGAAGTAACGGGAGGTAAGTTTAACCGTGGTTACTAAACCTTAACCGCGGTTATCGCAAACTGCTGTTTTGGCTGTTACACGCGAAATTTTAAGTGTGGTGACCGCGGTCACTTGGTTGTGAGCGTAACAAAACTGTGAGCCTAACAAACACACTTTTAACTTCACAAAAAACAAAACAAAATGGAAGCAGTGTAGACAAAAGGAAACATCGTTAAAACAGTCGCTTCAGACCCAAACGGGACGCACTCGCGCGCGGCGAGGTTAAGGAGAGGGGCTTCCACAACAGCTCGCCAACGGCTTGGTTATCTCGCGTTTGCTCGGTGTTGGGAACTTTAGGCTTAGCATCGCGGTGGATATTGACCGCCGCTATCACTACAACTGCGAATTACAATCCATAGCACAATTTTTCACCACACTAACATCCACTTTTTCGCATGTGGAAGTTCTTTTCCGCGATCAGATTGATTTCGAAGAGCGGCGACAAGCTGTTGCTGCCGTGGTCTGGGCCGGTTCGAGCAGCTTTCAGTGCCGTGCGGGCAGGCGCGCCGGCATGTTTGCAGGCACGGCCGACGGGCACGCCGATCGTTTCCGATTGCTGAAAACGCACCATGATTGCCTGCTTTCGCGAACGGCGCGCGGAACTGGCAAATTTAGCACGGCTTTTATCGTAGTTGATCGGGTGGATGGGGAAACGAGCTGTTGCTGCCTGGCAGTCGCGCTGACTGCGAGACTGCGAGAGCGACGCAAAGAACGCATGTGCCTCTTGGGGGTAGCTTTGGGGCGCCCGCTATTTGAGAACCTTCGTCTCCTCCAAACGCAAGGTGATTTTTTTTTTCGCCTCCGCTGATGCGCCGCAACTTATGTCCGAACTGACTTGTGGGATTTTGAGCACTGCGGCTGCAGGAACTGTGGTTAGCGTGACCGAACTGAGGTGGCCACGGTTAGCGGGATAACCGCACTTTCGTCTGTCGTGTAACGCAGCAAACTGCGGTTTTGTCTAACCGCGGTTCGCTTAAACGTGGTTAACTGTGCCCGTGTAACTAGGGTATTAGTCCAATCGCCTTCGTTATTTTTTACCCAACCGGTCAAACCGCTTCCGGTCATTGACTAGCCAGAGTCACATTTGATTTATAATCACTCTCACTGAGCTGATCGGCCGTCAAACGAACCGCCAAGGTCGACCTCGCCCGCTTCACTACGAGCAGCGCGACCAGTCTTTCTTGATATTTACCCAGCCGAATGAACCGCTGCCGCTCATTCACTTTAATCCAGAATAACCGTTAATTAGTAATCAGGCCATTACGAACTACAGATGGTCGGAACTCTGTCGATGGATACCTCGGCCTTGGCTCTAGTGAGCAGCAGCGAAGCGGCCGGTTGAGTGCAAAATCAAGGCCGACTGCTCTCACCGCGTCAACTGTGAAGTGGGCACGAAGTTAGCTGTTACTAAACGCTGGCACAACCACGCAAAAAAAAGCATGACTGGGGAGAATCGAGCCGGGTACAATAGCGCCATAATCCGAGGCGCAACCTCTGGACCAAATCTTAACAGTGAGCATGGCGTCTAATCAGCCGGTTTTCCTTTCGTCTGGACGGAACTGCGCAAATTTCAAGCCGGCTCCGTCTGAACGGAACGCTAAACTCTCAGTTGCATTCCGTCAGGACGGAAGGATAACCCACAGAGCTCCGTTCTGTCTGGACGGAACTTTAGCACTTGTATGTCGTTCCGTCTGGACGGAACGCTTGACACGACCTCTTTTTATTTATGCGCTTCTGTTGTAAAGCGGTACGGCAGACACGAAAACAACATGTCTTCTTGGGGTACAGTCAGCTAGAAAAATACTGCGGGCATGCACACACACAGTTAGGGCGCAGTTCAAACACCCACCCTTTGTGTGATGTATATTTCCTTCAACCTATATGTGAGCGTTCAATATTTTAGTGTGTTCATTGGGCAATCAACATTCCAGATAAAGCTATTGTACTTGGCAGTTATCACAGGTTACTAGGGCGTAATTCGTTATGGAAGGAATATGAGGAGTACATCATGGATAAAGAATTTCAAAACACGTGTCGTTTTATGGTGGTTTATTTGAAATACCAAACGTCACACTCTTGTTTTTGTCACTTTCAAAACCAAAATACTTATCTAGCACATGACACCGTAGCTGCTGTGTGTACTTGACTCTGGTGTTGAGGGGATAGAAAGTCTTCCAAACCTAGCAACGAAAACATGGTTCGAAGCAGCAGCTCATTTCTTATTGCTGCGCACAAAATAAATCTCGGAATAAAATGTATTGAATTTTTATTAATATATTTGACTAAATTAGCATAAAATTAGCACATCATGAACACATTTTGAAGAACTGGGGAATTTTCGGAATGCGATATCTTTTGTATGGGTCAATGCAGATCAGTAGAGTGAAGTACCTGAAGTATCTTCACATCACCTATCACAACACCACTTTAAGGGATCTGAAGACATGGATAATGGAAGGCATTTTAAAAAGGTATCACAGCAAAATGAACAGCCAATAGACTAAAACTACACAAAAATGATCCTTCTACACGTGTATTGAGATACCAGAATTTGATTTTGGATGCAACGTGCCAATAAAAATACTAACAATATTTATTGTGTAGGTGGCCTAAGTAGTTACTCATTAGGGTCCTATAACATACTTAGAGTCGCAGTATTAGTACTACAATTCAACCTATAAACGGCACTTGCAGGTTTAGTAAATTAAAGCTCGTCAGGGCCCAATATTAAAGATATAAAGCGGCCATCTGGCGCTGAATACTCTTTGAAAGCATATTTGAACTATTGACGGCCACCGCGCCACCTACGAAAGATCACAAAGTATTGCCCTTAAAGGCACCTGTCGCCTAAATTAAACCACATTTTCTCGATAAAATAATAAACGCGTAAGAAAGGAGTCCGAACACATGTACTACAATACAGCTGTTAACATAGAATGCTTCGACACTTTAAGAGACAGACATACCATAAATTGTACACACATTGTTTGTTCAGAAGTGAGCAAAACAAACACATAAGAACGAAGTCTAAACAAACGATGGCCAAGTTCGGTTCAAAAACGTTTTTGAAGGCAAGCTTTGCGAAAATGTGTCTAAGCTATAAATCCAGTTACGTAACAGGTAAGCCAGAGTCACCCTGATAAAAATATCCGTTTACACCAAGCACGTTGACCAGTGCTAATTTATAAGAACATTGAGAAACATAAACAAATAGAACAATCACTCGACTTCACTATCACAATGATTCCTTGTGGTGCGCCCCTTAGGCGTGTCCTGGCAGCCTTCCACGATCGGGATTTAGTAATTTACGGCAGAGCTTGCAGAACGGTAGCCTTCCGTTGGCTGACCCCACGCTTGTCAGCCACTAAAATTCTTTCTCTCCCGCGACTCCAAATATCTCTTGCCGTTTCGTACGACTTCCTTGCACTTTTGCCGCATTGATATGTATCACCGTCACTGTCGGAATCCCCCTTGTTTTCTTTTCTTAACATTCTTTGACAATTCATTGTGAAGTCTAGCCAAGAGAAAATATATACCAACATTATTTGCAACCAGAATAGCATGTTTAAATATACAAACAATACGTGCAAAAGACAAACCGTCACCGCAACAAAGTATACGGTGCTTGTGATGTGCTGTCCGTGCTATGCAAGGAATATAATTCATATACTTACCATGTATCGGGGCGGTGCTCGTGTTTGGGAGTGGGTCGCGCCAATGACAGCACGACGGAAAGTGTAGTGTCAGGTTCTGGGGGAAAATGATTGGCAAGAAGAACATCACGGGACAGGACCCTGCATTTATATTTCCCGAGCAGTCCAAGCCAGACACGCGGAACAGAGCCAGGTATGCATGACAAAAGGCCATACCGTTCATGATATGGCGAAGTCTTAAACAAAAGTTCAAGGGCACGTGGAAACACAGTATACACGGCTTACACTTTCTCCAGTCCTGTTCCACCATCAGTACGGATGAAGCATAGCGGCGTAGGTATGGGTCAGTCACGGCATGGCGTCGGTGGTTGTGGTCAGGTTACGCATGGAGGTCCACTGTGGTACGCCGTGTCTCGGGCTCTCAGAGTTGCAGCATACGCGACCCTCCTGGACGCACGGTCGTCCCCTCGCGATGCTTGACTTGGTCCCCTGCTCACGGTAGGTGAGGGTGTTTTGCGTAGGTGAACGCTGCCAGGCGCTCGAGTCCGCGCGCCTGGGGGCTGTCCGTCACCGCAGCAATGACCCCAACGACGACGGTGATTACGGTGCCTTCGGGGTGTCTAGAACGTACTCCGCAGAGCACGTCTTTTTTTACCGTCGTCTTCTTCCACTTCACTTCCTGACACGCACAAAAGCATGCAAAGAATAAAACGAAGCCGAAAGTGGATGTTTGGAACGGGAAACTGTAACTCGGTTGCTCAATGCCCAAGAGCGTGCGCGTTCTGTGCTTCGGTACAGAAGGACTTAAAAGGACCACACAAGAGCAAAACACTTTTATCATTTTTTTATCGTGAGTATTTGATTTCTAGAATGTACACACGCCACATGTGAGAGGGTCCATCCGCGTGCGCACTAGTAAAACACCGACCCGAACGCATAGGTAAATGGGAGCAATATAACCAACACCGTATGCGAGCAAAACCTGCGCGGACAGCTAGGAGCTAGAAGCGGCAATAGAAAGCTAGAGCGCCAGTGATAGAGCGCCAGCTTCTTATCGACCGCCGTGCGCCAATCGAATGCCCGAAACCGCGAAACAGCGCAGAGGAACAAAACAACAACAAACCTCAAGTCGCACAAAAGTATCCCCTTTAGACACGTGGTTCTGTTTCTCTTTCCCTCACTCCTTATGCAAAAACAAATTGACATCATGCATCCCACCCATATACAGGTCACGTTATGTAGTTTTTCTCTTACAGTCCTTCAACTCACGTATGCGCACATAGCGTGCGAGAGAGGAACAGAACGAGAGATAGAGTCTACCTCTCTAAAATTCGCGCTGGAAATCATCCCCCCGACGGTCGCTTCCTAATGCGACCAAGTGTGGATGTGGGCAAACATGTAGCAGCAACTATGGGATGCAAATCAAAGGCTAACAAAATAGCGTAAATTTGGATAGTTTAGGGGATAAGCCATGTCACGCAATGTTTCACCAGTTTTCACCAGATATCATCTGGTGTAGCCATTCTGGGACAACAACACCAGGCGCCCCAAAATTTTACCAGATTTCCTAAATCTGGTACATTATTTCATCATCTGGCAACGCTGGTCACCAAACGAGGCATCCCTGGCAGTCACGGTCGCGCGGTGCGAGGAGGTGGACGAAACGAGGGAAAATCGTGGGGCGAAGCAAAAATGCGCTGTTTTAATTTGCTTTAATTCCACTACTACTCATCGCTTCAACAAAGTTCTCGAAGGTGGCGATTAGTAGAAAATTGATATACCCCAAAATGTGAACACCCATGTTCCGATAAAACCTCTTGCAGGGCCCCTTTAATGAGAATTTATTATCGCATCCAGGGCGTGGTGGTGCCGAATTTCGCCGGTGGCCGCTTTCTCGCTTAAAGAGCCCCTTATTTCATTCGCATTTGAATTGTGAATACAATAAACCAAAGGCAAAGCGACGTTTACCGGTCGCGTTTATCGTTCATGGAATGCGTAGATAGTGTAATCGACAACTGCGCGAAGACGCAACGCTTTCTCTCGATAATGCGTACAACTGTGACTCGGTACAGAACGGCAGAATTTGGAGCAAGCGACCCGGCGTTGTGGCTGCGTGGCACACACGCCAAATGTAAGGAGATTCAGAACGAGTGATGCGCATTGGTTTTTATTTTCAGGATAATCAGTGAAGGTGTGGCTAAATAGTAGTTACGTGTCTGAATAGTTATAGCTGCATGCAAAACCGTCTTGGTCGTGAAAAGCCGCATGAGTCAGCAAACAGCCTGTTTTGAACTGAGTGAATCGAAGGCATATATTTTTGAAACAGTACTTTGCACTCATAGTAACAAGATTTGCCGGTCTTTCTTAATTACGTTAAGACGGGTGTTATAATACGCTTCCAAAGAGCAACCTGGAACAAATTAACAAATTCACAGAATACTTTTAATAAAGTCAACAAATGCTCGGAATACTTTTAATAAAGTAACCTGTTTCAATGCCTGTTTACAGGCAACCCCCGACAACTTTGCGGAAAATACAGCTTTGAGCTTTGTTCATGATACAATCTCGCGAAATTGTCATAGGCGCTTCCGAAACCAGAATCCATCCAAAATTACGCAGACGCAATGCGTTTATGTTTCTTCCATGGGCGAGTCACTGTGGCCACATTGCTGGGGTGCGAGTGCACCGAACGTCTGTTCGATCAGATGTGGTTGCTGTTCAGCAATCACTTTCCAACCAGCCGTTTCCATCACTGCCTCAGAGTGCGTGTTGATGAAGTCAATGGCGTGTGGCTTCAGCTGATCACAGTTGTACACGTCGGCGATGGCGAAGGTCTCTGCAGCTGTTTCGGCGGACAACTCCGAGTAAAGAGCTCCTTCGCAAATTTCTTTCAGTCCTTCTAGAGCGTACTTGTCAGCTGCAATCAGAAGCTTGTCAGCCATTCCGTAGGTACTGGGCGTGCGGCCAGTTTAGATGAAGCGAACCACTTCGAGCATAGTGTCGTAGTCCACGTCCGTAACGTCCACCCGACTCTGCAAATTCTCCCTCATGTCATGCTCGAACATGGCCGCGAACACAGGCGAGCGCGCTGCAAGGATGTTTCTGTGGGCCTTTATCGCTTTCCCACCGACATTCAGTGTGACATCGCTGAACTGCTGGTTTTCGAAGAGGTCATGAAGGTTTTGTTGTAATCGACATCTCGGGGCTGCCGACAGGATAGTTTTGGCATCGCTCTTCTGAAAGATACGTACTTCACAATAGACTGTCAGCTTGTCGTCAGGAAGGAGTTCTCTCGTAGAGTCGAACAAGAGCTTCCTACCGACGAAATATTCGTATCCCCAAGAGTCTTCCGGAGTAAACTTATGTATATCTGGGCCCTTACCAACACGTCGCTTCCCGCTGCCATCAAGAAGGAAAAACGTGAACTCAGCGTCCACCTCGGCCTTTTGTCCTTTGTCGGAGGAGAGGAGCACCAGAAAGAGGGACACGTGTTCTTTCCACTTCTCGGTATGACCTCTGGGAAACAGCTCGAGGTACCATCGAACCGGGTCGTCAGGCGACGCAAAACATGCGGAGCTTCCGATAGATGTGCCCGGCACTTCGGGAAGCTTGCTGAAGCCACGAACAGTCCAGGTGCATGAAGTCTTGGTGGTATTTAGTTGCGGCTGGCAAGAAACGCTCACCTCTGTTGAGATGCGCTCCGGCGTAGAAGTGCACGCCACTACGTTCCTGGATGGTTCCGCTTGCATCGCACGCCAAAGTACAGGGGCGATTTAAAGAAATGCGAACAATCGACGCATGCTGCACCATATGGCTGCACAGACAGTAAAGTGCGCGCATGCGCACTTCTTCGGGAGCGTTTGAAACTGTGGCTTACATTTGTGGGAAATGCTTGATCAAGGAGCGATACCGGTCGTTTATTTTGAGGGGCGTTTTCACAATGCGTCGCCACTGAGCAGGATGATCGTTGGAGGGCATCATGCTAGCTGCAATCAGCCTGCTGCGCGCTTGGCTCCATAATGTTGCAGATAACAGGATGCTCAGAGGCGAGAGAGAATACAAAAACAGCCTCAACATAAATGACCGACGTGGCTTCTTTATCAAGCATTTCCCCTAACAGTAGGCCACACTCTCAAGCGCTCTGAAAGAACTACGCATGCGCACAGTTTATTGACAATGCAGCCAGACGGTGTGGCATGTATTGGAGGCAGTGGGCTTCGTTATTTGTATTTCTTTTAATACCCTCTGTACTTTATCAGCGGGAAAATGCTTGCGGCGTCAGGAAACAAATTTCAGTCAAGAGGCAATGTCAATGTGTGTCGACGTATCTTGCACCAGGAACGGCCCACATCGCTGCAGCGACGGCAGCCCCAGAATAAAGTTACGGAGAAATATTTTTGTAAACGCTGCCGACGGAACAGCCGTTTTTTTTTTCTTTTGCGCAATCACGAAGAATACAGTGCACGGATGGACACCGCCAAACGGGCGCGTGCGTTACTTATCTCTTGCCTTCCGAAGGTGCCATATCAGTATGGCTCGTCCGCTTGCCCGCTCGAGCTACTGAATCACGACAATATGGCAAAGCCATGCTTGGCGGACGCGGAGCGGCCATCCACACTCCTCGCGCGGCGCGAATGGGCACCCTGCTTTGTACACAGGCCGCTGTTACCGCACCACTTTTCCTGTTATATCCTTACTAAGAAACTCTATGGTTATATCTGCCTGCAGTGCAAGCAAGGTATTCGATAAAGGAGTGGTGATTTGCTATCAACCATATCAACCATGGGACCCTATTGTCTACTTCGTGAATTCTGCATGAATATTCGATATTCGATCGAATCTTTGTCTGAGCGGTTTTCACTGTTGGTCACATACTTCCGGTTGAAAAAGCCATCAAGTCTCTTACAACATACACTAGAGAGTAGCGGGGGCGATTGATTGCTTAACCGTCGGATTAAACGATTAATGCTTTAGTCGCGATTAATTTCTTTAACCAGTTAATCGGTTGGAAGTCAAGTGAGCAATATTTATCGAGAGTGTCATGGCGAAATTATGCTCGAGCGTGTCGAGAATCATATTCGCGTTCAAGTGATCCTCCTGACTTCTTAACAGAAAACGATGCAGGAATGCTTAGACAGTATAGTCATTAAAACAGAAAGCTTATAGCCCAGGCAGACAAGAAAGTGGCTACTCTTAGTCCAAATTTACAGATTACAAAAATTGTCGAGCGGGCACTCACACTGTTTGGCTGTAGTATGAAAGAACTCTCACGTATGTAAACCCAATTATAATCTGGCGCTCCCTGCAATTATTTCGAGTGCCGATGTTCCTGATTAAGTGTCAATGAAAAAACGTGGTGAAAAGCATCTCGCCTATTCATCAGCGCCATGGTGATGACGTGCTTACCTCGTTTGGAATTTCTGTGAACAGGTCGATGAGCATAGTGATCTTATTAATATTATTATATTATTATGAACAATATTAAATTTTATTTTAGTCGCTTTTCTTTCTGAACAAATGCAACCGATTAATAGATTAATTGACCAATTAAAGCGAGCCGACTAATCGGGGGCCCTATTCTCGACTGCACAAATTGCCGGCAATTCAGGCAATTTTCCGGAAGTCTTTTTTGATTGGCTTTCAATTTTGGTCACATGCTTCCGGTTGACAAAGCTATTGTGTGTGCTGTCGTCATTTTGACGTTTCATGTCGTCTACGGACATCAGTTCTAAAGTTTGCCTTATTTCTCGTTACTAAAGGCGCATAATTCTTGGCCGGCAATGAAAAACCAGACTAAATGCAGCGGACATGACAACGTAAGCCTGTCTTTGCTATTCAACAACAATACTGCTTGTAATACACACCCCCTCTGTGATTGGCTGAGAAGGCGTGACGTAATTTAAACAGTTGGCGGGAACGATTACGTCATGCATTGCCAACTTCAGCCTGCGTAAAAGTGACGTAATTCTACGTAAAAGCTTGAAAATGGCGGCTGTTTTTGTCGCAAAATACAAGCAAAATAGGGCACAATATTGCCCTGGCTTACGGCGCCGCGAAATGTGCGGCAATTTGCAGCAGGTGCAGTTTCGCATGCGCGCTGTTAAAAGCATGTTTCCTACCGAAAAAAATTATGGTTTCAACTGCTTCCAAGTCAGCGATCATGGAACATACAAATAACATGCAGTATTTTGCTTTTATGTTTGGCAATGAAATAAAAATTATTTGTTTGGCGTAACCGCAACATAAGAGGGCAGTACAAGCCTCTCCATGACAAAGAGAACCCAATGCATGGCATTTGTCCATACTTGGTAAGCTGTTGGGCCACATGATCGAACTCAAGAGAAAAATAACAATGAAAAGTGACTATTTAGTTCATTACAGCGCTGATTGCAGTCGAGCTTGACGAATTAGTGAATCGGCAACATCGGTGCGCTCCGCGGTTATCAGGCGTAGCGCTTCGCTGCTCTCATGTGTCATACAAGCGATGGTCGCGGCCGTCTTTTTTTGTGATCACGCCATAAACTTGTAACATAGCAGCAGGCGATGGCGTGGCGGCGGTGGCGGCAGGGAAGGTGATAACGCAACAAAGCTTGCATTGAAGCAGAGAGCCCAGCTATGTTAATAAAAGCGATTGAAAGAAATAAATAGATACGGTAAAAAATTGTGTGATATTCTTTAGCTCGACATCCGCCTTTCGCTCACTTTTGGATCAACGTTACTCGATCGCCTTGTGGTGTTGGCGCCAAATTTGACCTCCAGAAATGTGTTTTTCTTGTCAGCCTCAGCTACCGTCTTAATTTTTATAGTACATACCAAGTGTTTTTATATCCTTCTTGCACAATATTTGATACCTTGGTAGCGATCTTTATGAGTGACTCGTCAAATTACACTGCATGTCGTCATAGCTATAGGTGCATCACGTCACTGATTGCTTACGTCGTGCTTACGCAAAAAAACATGGGCGAAATGCCGGCAATTTGTGCAGTCGAGAATAGGGCCCCGGATGAAATATTTTAACCGATGCCCAGCCCTACTACCCATACAAAAATATTGTATGGTCGGCTATAGAAAATCCTTTTTATGGTCGGCTTTAGCTATTTGGCCCAATATTCTTTAGACGTTTCTATGGGTGTCTTTAGCGAATCGTATCGCCATTCCTATGGGTGTCTTTAGCTTCTTCTATAGCCAGTTCTGTGGTTGTCTTTAGATATTCGTATCGACATTCCTATGGGTGTCTTTAGGTTCTTCTATAGCCGGTTCTATGGTTGTCTTTAGCGATTCGTATCGCCATTCCTATGGGTGTCTTTAGGTTCTTCTATAGCCGGTTCTGTGGTTGTCTTTAGATATTCGTATCGACATTCCTATGGGTGTTTTTAGCTTCTTCTATAGCCGGTTCTATGGTTGTCTTTAGCTTCTTCTATAGCCGGTTCTATGGCTTTCTTTAGGTCTTCTTTCGATATCGCTATGGGTATAGAAGAAGCTAAAGACACCCATAGGAATATCCATAGAAATGGCTAAAGACAGCCATAAAAATGTCTAAAGATAATTGGGCCAAATAGCTAAAGACAACCATAAGAAGGATTTTCAATAGCCGACCATACGATATTTTTGCATGGGCTGCAGCCAGAAGAGAATCGCCACTACTTGAAACACAGCGACAGTAGCAGCCTCTGGGAAATTATTAACACGCTGCCATGACGGCATATAGCCTTGCGGATCTCTAGAACTTCTCCTGTGGCACTTAGGTTGTGTGGCTATCTGCATTCTGTAATATATGCTCCATGAACACTTCAGCGATATAGGGGGAGTGCAAGGTTGCGACTGCAAACACGTCGCCAGTTTTCATTCACAAAAGGCTTAAACAAAGGCAAACAAAAAAAGCAAAACCAAGGGGTTTATTCATCCCATTCATTACATAAAGGGCTACTATCTACGCTACTTCGCCGCCAGTAAACTGTTGTTCACATACGCCAATCGAAACACACAGCACACGCATTCCAACTTTCTGGCTCACGCTTACGTCATTCGCTCGACAGCCACACTACGCGGCACATTTTCCACGAACGCCCACCGAGACACATGTACCTACAGGTGCTGGGTAGTCCACAGAAAATACAACACTCAGAAGTCGTTCATTTCACTAAGTACTCAATGCACGAAGTTGCAAGTATGGTGGCTAAAATGGAAATGCATTCTTAATTAAACAATGAAGACGGTCGCACATAATGCAATAATAAAAAACGTTTTCCAAGTCCGTTCAATTAGCTCCTTGTACGTTTTCTCAGTTCGCGAAAAAATAATTATATTTGTCTCATCACCGCGGTGAAATCTTCACTTCTGTGTACATTGCAATGCCCATGTGGTGCAGGGTAGCTTGGAAACGTATTCTTGAACACCAAAAAAAGTCCTGCATTTCTCGCACAATACAGCCTCTTCAGTTCGTAAGATCACTCACCATGGTGTTTTGCGTACGATGAAATTCCTGTCGCGGTATCGCAGGTATCCATTTTCGCATGACTTCGGGCTGATGTTGAATTAATCGTAACACTGTCACCGTAAACACCGAAATTTCCGACAGCGAAAAGCGGCACTTTTGCTTGGCGTCACACCATCAACACGAACACATTGCAGTCGAGTCGTAAATTTCCAACATTAGGCAACACGTGCCATGCCCGCGCACATGAACAAGGAGACGAGATGTGGCTGACTGAGTACATCCTGGTAAAAGCAGGTCCATCGCGCTAGCAAATAGTGCGGAGATACGTGCCCATCTTTCGACCTTTTTCTAACTTGTTTTCTGGTAATGATTTTATTTGGCAAATACAACATCGCTTAACGTTTTGTTTTCTTCATCCGAAAAAACTATATCTGTTATCAGTACTCAGGGAAAATTTTCTGCCACTATTATTGCTGCGCGCACGAATACTAACACAGCACGGAACGCCTGACCCTCTTTTCCACGAAAACTTCCCTTCGCACGACCGGGCTACAGCGTCGGCGCGCGCGGCACTCACGCCGCACCTCCCCGGCCTGTTGTGGTATAGTGCCTAGAATATTCCAGGCACTATAGTTGTGGTCTCCTCGACCTTTTCAACGCTTCCCAGAACTTCCTTTCCCTGCCTCCTTGGGTCCAGCCAACACCACCTAGACGAAAGTCTAGGTGGTGTTGGTCCAGCTTGGGTCGCTCTCCCCCTTTCTCAATGACTAATTTAAAAGTGAGCTCCGCGGGAGAAGCAATGCGGTTGTTCGCAGATGCCACCATATTTCTGACTGCGCCCGCAGGAACGGGGGCCGCGAAAGTTCTTTCCAATTTGCTTCGACGCTGAGAAGGCCGTTTTCAGAGGAGCCCACTTTTTCAACTTGACCGCGGCAGCTAAGGGCCGCAGAGGAAGAATTCTCCGAACTTATACGTCTTTCGGTCGACGTTCATTCGCAAGCTTTGCCGACGCACAGCATCCAAAGTTGCAACCTGAATTTGAGTGTTAATCTGTCTGTAGCTGCCTTTAATCGTACTTTTCCCGTATTGTTGGTATATTAGGTACCTAACGTTATTGAACAAAAACTTTCATATAACTGGCTGATGAACCTCATCATCGTCATTCAGTCTGTGTTGTAGATGTAGCTAGGTAAATCATGAGTATAAATTACGCGTCATAAGTCATATTGGAACCAGCGGAATAGAATTTAATGGTGCGCTCGAATTATGCCTTTATAGGCTAACACTTTTTTATTAGCGGCTGGAGACTTAGAGGCTTCTGTCACTATGTAGTTAGCTAAGGAAGCTTTTATGGATGCAAGCCTCTAAATTCTGTGCCAAACACTTTACTAATTCCGGCTAAATGTTGGTTAATTGTCACACGTCTAAAGGGTTACAGTTATATATTGCGCTGTAGCCAGCCGCAGAAACTTTTATGGGTGCCTCTCTTTAGCTTTAAGGCAGATTCTCTCTAATAGCTAGCAGAAGACAGCTGAATGGTTCCAATGATGTAGACTTAGAGCTAGACAACGGCCTATATCCAGCCAAATGAGCTTTTATGGCTTTTTCTCTTTAGCTTTAGGACGAATTCTTTTCAATAGCTGGCGAAAGACAGTTCAATGGTTTTGAGTCTGTAGAGTTAGAGCTAAAAAACGGCCTATAGCCAGCCAAATGAGCTTTTATGGCTTTCTCTCTTTAGCTTTAGGACGAACTCTTTTCAATAGCTGGTAAAAGACAGCTGAATGGTTTCAAGTCTGTAGACTTAGAGCTTAACAATGGTCTATAGCCAGCCAAAAGAGCTTTGTCGCGGCTGGCCTATAGAACTAAAGCCATAGATTTCTCTTTAGCTGGCTACAGTAGCCTGAATAGCTGTGACTCTATAGACTAAACACACTAGGATGTTCTATAGTCGTCTAAAGAGAATTGTATGGTTTACATTCTTTAGTGCAGGATGCATAAAAACTTCAATAGCTGGCTATAGCCTAATTTATGCACTTTTATGGGTGACCATAGGGACCCATAGGCGGCCATAGCTCACCATACATTTTTCTATAGACGCCCATAAGGCATTTTTGTATGGGTAGAGAGGAATCTGGCGCTAGCGTCTATGCGGCTCATATCAAGGCCGCATGTGTCGTCATGGGCCTCCATTATACCATAGAGTTTCATACTAATATATACTAGGGGGAAATCTGGCGCCACTGTCTAGGGGAAAAGCTTTTCGGCGAGCGTTCCGCATGGCGTTCCGTCGTGTACCGGGCAGGCACGTTCCACTTGTCCTTGGCATGGCTCATGAACAGGCTGAAAGGTTGGCTCTTGCTGCAAAAAAGCAACTGTATTACTCTAGAAGGTGCATAAAATTTGTTTTTTTATTATAAAATTTAACCTCCCAAAAGATTAATTTATCAGCGATTATGTAGAAGCTTCATACACGATGAACAAATGGAAAATGTTACCCTTTTTTATTGATTTTGCCTTTGAGACAAAAAAGGAACCACATGACAAGCTAAGTCAAGTAGGCGAGGAACGTCGCTAGTGTCAATGGCGCCGCCCACGGCGGCCCGCGACTGCAGCGACAGATTTCCCTCTATACTCGGTGACAACTTAAGAACGGCACCGGAAGTTGCCGCTGTGCCTTATCACCGTAGCTGGATGTTTCTCCGCGCGGCGCAAGTGGGGCGTTACTGGGAATATTTTGAACATGGCGTGAGCCATTCCCATGATTTTTTGGACTTAATATGCTTATAAACGACTCCAGTGACGACAAACAAACTGCGTGAGACAAGGCAGGCGATATCACGCATTCATAGCAAACCCCTTTCAAAACGCGCGCGCACTGACGTCACGGGTCCGGCGCTTTGGCGGAGTGATACACTACATGAGGTGGTGCCGTTCTGGAGTTGTAACCGAGTATAGTATATATTGCTATGAAACTCTATGCATTTAGTTTCGTCATTGGCTTGGATAGAAATGTTTTAGTGGCTGTATTTTGAACGCAGTGATACAAAAATGCAAAGAATAGTGTGTTATTATAAAGTGGAGAATAAACAGGCTGTTTTAAAACTAAGAAAAAAGGACGTAAAGCGTATTTTTGCGAACGGTTGTGCCTACTATTTTGCAGACCAAGGTGTGGTGGTTAACAACAATGTGAATATTTTGGGGGAAACTCATTACAGACTGTTATTTTATTATTTTACCATTATTTCGAATAATAAGTTGTATGAAGATCTTGTAGATGTTTTTGAGCGTGCCTACAAAAACGTCGCCTTCATAATGAACGGGTGCACCGACGGTCAGCTACAGTTTAACAAAACTTGTTGCTGAGCGAGTTACTTCATACGTGAAGTAAAAATAAAACTTGTCGTTAAACAGTCGTGGACGAAGACAAGATAGCACGGGTACATTCGCCCCTATCTGTTGTATCTTGTCTTCGTCGAAGTACGTTTGGTTTCTTTTTTTCGTCAGCTACAACTTTCGCGGCGGCATATTACCCGCTCAGTCATGCATTCCTTCGGCTCCGGCATGACCAGCGTTAGGTAAGATCACGCACTGCCTGCTGTTTCACCGAACACCCAGTTGCCACGGCTCACGTCTACCACAGAACAAAAAGGATTTCGGCTACTTCGTAGCTCGTAGACGGGGTAGATCGTAGTGAAGAAAGCAAATAAAAAAAAAACCATTTAAGAATCCAATTGCAATGCCAAGCCTAAGCCAAAAGCAGGGCGTCTTCCCATAACCCCTCATGGCGACATGGATTCCCAGGTGCGGTTTCCTATAGTATACCTACTAAGAAACTCTATGGACAAAGCGTCTGCGTCTGGTCTCGTCATTCTGTTGGTTTATGACATTCACTGGCACCATGCCTTTTTTATATTTACTGAAAATTCACACTTCTTGGTGGGCATTTAAAAACTAGACGAAATGCTGCCGACATGACAACGTAGGCTTGTCTTTTTTTATTCAACAAACAATATGGCTTGCAGGCCACGCACTCATTGTGATTGGGTGAAAAGACGTTATGTGATATAAACAGTTGACGGGAACGTATACGCCACTCATTGGAAAGTTGAGCCTGCGTTAACATCACATGATTTTATGTAACAGCTTGCAAATGGCGGCGTGATTTTATGTAACAGCTTGCGAATGGCGGCTGCCATGACTATGAAATAGGGCAAACATTTCATCCACCTATGGCGCCGTGAAATCGCCGTGAAGTTGCAACAGGCGCAGTTTCGCACGACGCGTGGTTTAACTGTTTAACTGCGGTTTAACGCATAACGGAGCACAAAAATAGTGTCTCGTATGTTGTTCTAACGTTCTGCGAGCAATAGCTATTACTCGCTTGGCGACACAACAACACAAGAGGGCAGTACAAGCCCCTTCATGATAAAAAACCCAGCGCATGGCATTTGTCCCCACTCCTCCTAGTCAGTAGTAAGCTGGTGGGTCGCATGGTCGAATTCGAGAAAAACATAACAAAGAAAACTGACTGTTTTATTCATTACTGCGGTGATTGATTGCTACCTGGACGAATGAGTCAATCGGCAGAATCAGTACACCTTGCCGTTATCAGGCGTAGCGTTTCGCTGTCCTTACCGCTTCATACAATCGATGGTCACGGCCGTCTTCTTCCGTGGTCACACCATAAGCATGCAACATAGTAGCAGACGATAGCGTAAGGTCGGTGACGGTCGGGAAGGTCGCTGAAGCAGACAGCTCAACTAGATTATTAAAAGCGATTGGAAGAAACAAATAGATGCGACAAAAAATACGCGCCAATCCACCCTGTGAAGGTGGTTCGAAAGCAACGCTATAAACGGCACACACAACGACTACCCATGCGACGTAAGAATTCACACACGTGGCTGTACAAAGAGTAAAACCAGAGACAAGTGAAATGCACTTAACCATACCCTTTATTACTGCAGAGAGATATTCTTTGCTAAGGTTAAATCAATGCATGATTTATGAACGGTGGTTGGTTGATCTGTATTGGTGAAGCACATGAGTGGAAACACTTTTTTATGCAATTAAATAAAGCTCAAACCCGCCGTTAGGACGATCTCACTTCTCCCTCTCTGCCGCTGCCGACGGAGGCGACGAGATCGGCAGCAGCGGAGACGGAGAAGTGAGAGGCCATGCGTTGGTGTGAGCTTGCTTTAATTTTCAGAACTCCTAGCGCATGCGCAAGGCGCGCACATTGCCGCTACACGTTAATGGAATACTACAACTGCCTGTGTACGCGCGAGTATGGCGTCACTACAACACGACCAAGCTCAACATTGGCGCGCACGAGCGGACAATTGAGCAATATATAAACCGAAGTCATTTCGAGAACTGACAGTAAATTTTTTACGCCCCTTTTTGCCCAAAAAGGGTGCATCATAAGTGGAAAAAGGGTTTTGGGAGGCCATTACAACTTTTTTCGTGAATCTCAACACCCTTCCTCTGTAGCTCTACACCCTTTTTGTGGGAAAAAAGGGTGCTGATCAACTTCAATACCCTTGGTTTTTCTTAGGGTGTTGAAAGGGTGTGGGAAAAGTGTTCAGCTGTTTATTGAATAAGGTCATGATTGGATTCATAATAGCACTGTAAAGAACAAGACACCCCCTTATACCCTTCTCTGTTCGTAAGAAATCTTCAAAAGCAAAAAAAAAAAATTGTTCGTCTGCAATGATCGCTCGTTTCCATATACGGTGCGCCTCATGACCCAAGTTTAGCTTCGGCACGTTAAACATCAATTTGAACCTTTAAAGTTATAAAGTCTATAGTTGTGTGCCGAAAAGGGTGTTGACCGACTGCAATACGCTTGGCTTTCTGAAGGGTGTTGAAACGGTGTGAAATCGTTGTTCAGTTGCACAAAAAGAACAGTGGAGCTGGAGGTCGACCTAGTTTCTTCCGGTGTTGCCAAGTTTTGCTACGTTTGCTATAGGATTTGTGATGTTCTTGCTAAGCTAGGATGACCGCTGAGGGGTGAGGCCAAGTTTAACCGGATTTTAACAAGGCTGTTCCAATGTGTCCCCCGCACTGACAGTGGATCCAATGGGAAACAAGCAAGATCGACCCCCAGCTATGCTGTTTCTCCAGCCTTGAACCATTATTGCAAGCTGCGCCATTTTTTTTTTTGCGTTTCAGAATCTCGAAAAGACTAGTACCTTTCAAGTGGTATAGTAAGAGGTGGAAATGCGCTTCGTCTTCTGTGATCACACTCGATGATGATGATGATGATTTCTATTGGTTTCCCCTTTGTATCGGGGTGATGACATGTCATCTTACCAAAAAGGACTAATATACCTATGTTTTACACTTTTGGTTCAATACTAGCGCTGCTTAGGGCAGGCACAAAAAGCTTATTAGGCACAAAATACTTTTTTTTTCTGTTACAGGTGGTAACTGTCCTAGGCAATATTCCCCTCTCTGCTTTTCGTCCACCAGCATTCTAATCTTCTTTTCGTCCCCTCGACAGCCTTGAAGTTAACTTCCTCTGTGATACCTTTAAATCCTAGGGCTTCTGAAAGCCCAATATTCCCTTCATGTAGATTTGGATGGATACCCTCACACGATGTGCCGCATAGTTTCTGTTTCTTTTCCGCAGACCACGCATACCCCATCATTTTGTGAATACTTCCCCACAAAACTCTTAGTTCGCAGGCAACCTGCTCTAGCCTCAAAAAGCAAAGCACTGCCCTGGGAATTATCGTAGAAATTTTCCTTTCTGATGTTCATCTTCTCAGCCCTGTACATCTCTAACGACGGTTTCGCTTCCATTTTTTCCCTCCATTTATTCGTTTCAATCTTCCTTGCCTCTTTTTTGGTTATTTTGGCTGTTTTGGATTCCCCACTGTTCTTTCCGTATTTCATGGTTAGCCTTCTAGTCTTTCTTAACCACTGCGTGTCCACGCTTTTCAAGTATAGGTACCTAAAAACCTTAGCTGCCCACCTTCGTTGATCCATTGCCCTCAACCTCATCTCAAAGCATATTTTACTCTGAGCTTCTCTAACTTCAAACGACGCCCAGCCCATCTCTCCCTGAACTGCTTCGTTAGTTGTTTTTCCATGCGCGCCTAAGGCCAAACGTCCTACCGTTCTCTGGTTTACTTCAAGGCCTGATAGAACGTCTGATTTTAAGCAGAGTACAGCATTCGCAAACGTGAGACCCGGAACCATTACTCCTTTCCACATTCCTCTTACTACTTCATATTTGTTATACCCCCACAGAGCTCTATGCTTCATTATAGCTGCGTTTCGCTTTCCCTTAACCTTAAGTTGTTCCTCGTGAGTACTTAAGTAGTTATCCCCTTCGTTTATCCACACTCCCAAATATTTATATTCCTTCACTCTAGGTAATTCGCCTTGCTGGATAGACACTACGTCGGTGGCAGCGTCATTGAAAACCATTATTCCTGATTTTTCTGCACTGAAATTTAATCCGAGGTCAGTGGCTTCCTGGCCGCAGATATTTATTAGCCGCTGCATATCGGTTTGGTTATCAGCTATAAGAACAATGTCGTCTGCGTATAACATTCCCGGAATATGCTGTTGTACCACTTCGCCTTGCAGCATATGGGTTAGGCTAAACCCTACTTGACTTTCTTCCAGTTTCTTTTCTAACCCTTCCATGTAAAGCATGAACAGTATTGGGCTCAAAGGGCATCCCTGTTTCAGTCCTCGATGGATGTTGACCTGCTGGGCGCATTTCTGTCCTTCCCAAGTAAGGTGCACTCTATTGTCTTTATAGATTGCTATAAGGAACTGTACTAACTCGTCATCTAATCCCTGGAGTTTCAGCATTCTCCACAGCCGTTCTCTGTTTACGTTGTCATATGCCCCTTTAATGTCCAAGAACGTAATCCATAGTGGTCTATTCTGTGCTTTCGCAATTTCAATGCATTGCGTTATCACGAACAGATTGTCATCCAGTCGCCTGTCTTGTCTGAATCCATTCTGCAGTTCCCCAAGTATTTCATTTTCTTCCATCCATGCATGAATTTCTGATTTTATCGCGTGCATTACGAATCTATACACCACTGACGTTACTGTGAGTGGTCTGTATGAATCAATACTGGCTTTGTCTCCTCTGCCTTTATATATTAAATTAATCCTACTTTCTAACCAGTCATCTGGTATTTGTTTGGTTTCTATCACCTTATCTATTGCCCTCATAAACGATTCCTTACTTTTAGGTCCAAGTAGGTTTATCAGTTGCATTGGTATTCCGTCCGGGCCCACTGCTGTCTGGGGGGAAACCTTTTGCTCTGCTTTTTTCCAATCAAGGTTGCTCAAACTTATTTCCCTTACCGCAGTCTTCTGTGGCGCTGATGTTATCGGTGCTGGTTTCCCTACCACTATTGTCCTAAACTTCTCACTAATCACTCGATGAATATGCGCCAACGCGTGCTCTCCTTCTAAATGTTCTCCCTCCTCATCAATCAGGAATTTTTGATGGTTATCGTTTTTTGAGCTTAGTGATTTTACATGGTTCCAAAACTTCTTGGATGCGCTTTTGTCCTTCTTCCGTATTTCTGCCATCCATTGTTCGCTTTTCTGCTTGATCTTTGTTTGCACCATTTTCTGCACTTCTAGTTTTTTCCCACGGTAGACATCCCACTTCTCCTTCACTACCTTCGGTTCCATACCAGTTCTTTTTGCTTCTCTATGTTCTCTCGACGCCTTTCTTCGCTGGTCAATAGCCTCTTTTATTTCCTTATTCCACCAGCTTCTCGGCTTTCTCTTCCCTTTCCATCGGTTTCGTTCCTTTGCTTCATTCACCTTACCCTTTATGAACGCAATCATTTCGTCGTAATCGAACAGGCTCCTAAGCCGGCTTCACTGTTATAATACGTTATCTGCGGTGGTGCACCCTTCACAGGGGGCGCAGTTCTTTTGTTTTTTCTGCCTTTAAATTATGCCAATTTATGTTGTGTTAAAACTCGCGAGGTACAAAACATACTCCCTTGTAGGACATCTTCTGTCCACCCGTTTAAATGGGTATAAAATACCCCCAAAGTTCTCTGCACCCTTTTTCTCAGTCGCCGTTTTTTTCTTACACCCTTTTTCTTACACCCTTTTTCTTTACGCCCTTTCTCTTAGTTTCCAACACCCTAATTTGTAGCTGTACACCCTTTCTGGAAAAAGAGTGTTGAAATAATGAATATCCTTCTTAATGGGTGTTCAAATGATGTAGAATAGGTGTTTGGTATTAAAATTAAATTCTATGACTTATTACACACAACTCCATAGCGATTAAAAAGTTTTTGCAGATCCGCATGCTGATTTGTATATGCTCACATTAAAATGCATAATTCCGAAATTGCGACAAGCCCACCGACTTTATAGGAAGGCTTTCCTATGGTGGCTATAAAAGCGAGAAGAGGAGATGTATTTCTGAGTATGTATGTGCTCGCTGTCCTCATGCATCCCGTTAGTATTCTTGCTCAATTCATTTGAGGGTCAAGTGTGACTTGGGCATGTTGAATGTGTCTGTATGTTATGCTGCGCTCTTGGCCCATCCACACCGTCACGCGTTGCTCCACGGCCACCCACACATTTATTTGAGGGTGTTAAACAACATTACACCTCTTTTTAGGGTGTTCACAAGAACACCCTTTTTTCATCCTTACACCCTTTTTTAGCCAAAACACCTTTTGAATGTGTTCGCCACGGGACAAGATTCTTACACCCTTTCCAGCCAGAAAGTGTGTAAGAAAGCTTAGTGGGAATGCATGTACGTGCTCACTATAACAAATTTCAGGCGATTCTTTAGTCATTCGATTATATATTTTAGACTCCCATATGTACCAAGACTTGTCACCGCGAACGCGCGGTGACAGGGTCGTTCTCTTTTCGAGTGATTTTTCGGTGTACTGTGGAAGCGTAAACTTCCAGCCCCATTGCTTCCATCAGCTTTTCCAGCCATAAATTCATAAACATAAACAAGGTGATAAAAATACGGCCCAAACGGAACGCAGAAAGTCAGACGACTCCATGAGAGAGTGATGGGGCGGCGCAGAATATCGCAGTAGCAGACAACGCCTGCAACCGGACGTTCTTGCAGACGTCACCGAGAAGCGAGGCATCTTGGGCAGTGACGCTCGCGTGGTGCGAGGAGGTGGACGAAACGAGGGAGAATCGCGGTGCGGGCGAAAATGCGATGTTTAAATTTTCTATGACTCCACGAATATCCTCATCGCTTCAACAAAATTTTTGAAGGAGGTGATTACTAGAACATTTGATTTACCCGATAATGTGAACAGCTATATATCGGGAAATCCCGTTTCATGGCCCCTTTAAAGCTCCCCAGCACAACCACCCCTGTACACTGAGCTCCCTTAAAGTAGGCTACTCCCCATTGCTTTTCGCAATAAACACGTTTACTCTCTCTCTCTTCATTATTACACACCCATGCAATGCTACGAGGGCATTTTCCAGGCGCCAAAAAGTTGGCAATAATGTTCACCTGACCTGACCAAAGTTGGAAGGCCCGGGGGCATCTTGATGAACACCCCCTTTAGGCCCCACGGATACTTATGGTACGCTAAACACCGAGCCCCTTTGAAGTCGGCTTCACTGCAAAACCCAAATGCCTCGGAGGGAAAACAATTTTATGTACCCCTACGTACGGCATGCACTCAGCCAGCCGCTATGTACAGTCGCCATCAATTTGAAGGTGATCGCTCGAGTTGTGAAAAATCAAGCAGCTGCGCCATATTACATGTTGTATCGGTTGTATTGTGCAAGAGATTACGAGGGGAAGAAGGCAGCGCTATCTTTATTTCAAAAGTTCGAAGATCGACCGCTGTGCCGCCGGTCGACGCTCTCGTAGTCGTCTTGAAATTGATCGTGACTGCACAGTTGGCTTCCATAGAATGCACTAGAGAATTTCTTGGAAAGCGTCTTTTGAGCCCAATATGACATGTTTGATGACGAAGCCCGATGGCCCAAAAACCTAAAAAACCGAGCCCCCTCAAAGCTCGCTTCTCTACTGTACAAAAATGCATTGCTGGAAAGACAAAGGAGTCTGCTTTCAAAGTACTAAGGCCCTACATATCGAGCATTTTCGTATGCGGCGAAAGCATGACACACTAAGCGTTACGTTGTAGACGGACACACAGCAACGTGAGCCAACACAAAGGCTTCTGTCGCCTGGGGATTAATTACCTCGGCATTTGGTGGGGGATACGGCGTTTTGAAAAAGGGCCTCCGTTTATGTGGTGAGGGACATAAAGTTTCTTACTAGCTACAATGAGGGCATCTCCGGCAAATTCCGAGAAGTCAACCGAGAAGTCAAGAAAAGCGCTGCGCCGCTGTTCGCGTTTTTTGTGGACTGCAGGCGCCATCTATCAAACATTTCTTGAACCGAGAAAACAACAAAAAAAGTGTGTCTCACAAGTTATAACAAAACTAACCCACCAAAACTGCACGAAAAATACTAATACTTTGTAACTTCAAGAAAGAAATGCACAACATGATTTGATTTGTGGCGCTACATGCCACACATAACCGAGGAGACGGCTCTGTCGGTTGTACTGTTCTAGAGAGGTCGGTGAATGAAGAAACAAAAGTTAAAACGCGGAAGCGGCTGCAACAAAGTTGGAGTGTGCCCGGAAGCCCTAAAACTTGGAACGTCATGGCCTCCTATCATCGACCTGATGTGAGAACATCGCAGGAGCTGAAAGACATAGCCAACAAGCTTAGAATTCTCAGCATTAAGGCTACGAATGCCAGTAACTCGGGGTAAGTCGGTTGCGTCTGGCCGACCGGCGCACGTTTTTTATGGCGGTAAACACGATCGCTCTCGTTACGATGCGTTTGGATTGTCGTAATTTTTTTTAGCCTGTTGAAGCCTTAGCGGTTGTCGTTTGAGTGTTTATCGTTAATTTTCCGTTCATGGCCATGACCTCGCCTTCTATCGTTTCTGCAAACAGGCGGATACATGTGCTTGCTTGAGATCAATAAGCGTTTGCCGGTGTCCCACCAACGGGCTACGTTTTCGCATTTCCCAATCGTTTCGGAGAGCCTCCATTAATAGTACCCTATTTATAGTGCAGTTGCGGCATGGTCTGGCCCTGTTAGTTCTTGGGCACCAGTTTAGGATGGCTTTTTTATGTTTTTAACGGCGGTTTGAGCACACGCGGTATTTGGATGGACGGGTGTCGCCACCTGGGGGAGTTATCGGAAATGATTGTGGAGCGCTGTGGCTGACTAATTCGGCGGTCTTTTCGAATGTACGAAACCGCACTTCTTACCAGCAGAGTTATTTGCACAAGCACACCTCTTGAGAAAGGCTTACCGTCCCATAGCTTATAATTATGAGCGCGTAGTGAGCTTGAAATCTAAAAAATAATCACTCCCTAATTGCGCTCAGCCCACGAAGCGTCTTATTTATGACAGAAAGATATCGTTTGTCACGGAAAGTAAGCTTGCGGAAGTACTTTTGGCCTTTGGAAAGATGAAGATAATCATTGTCCATGAAAAACGAAACTTTTTGAGGCCTGCAAAAATTTTTGTACCTCCGTCTTGAGTTTCGGCCACAGTTGCGTTTACTGTCTTAAAAAGTGAGGGAGCAGGTGCCTCGGTGCAGGAGGCGTAAAACGGGATTGAAAATTAAATAAAGATAGTGAAGGCTGAAGGTAGAGAAAGCTAGGATGAGTATTTTTATGTATGGTTCCAGTAAAAGGCAACGTTAAGCGTTTTGGCGCAGCTGACAGTATGCCAGTCCGTGCGGGAAGGTCGTGACAGGTCTGAAAATTGGCACCCTCTGCAAAATATTTAAAAAGTACTCAGCCCATGATATACTTTTTTTTTTTTTTTTTTTTTTTTTTTTTACGGAGCAACTGGCTCTACATCACGGAAGTGAAGTCCTCTTTTTTTCTTTTTGTTCTAACGACTTTTTATTTCCACCCCTCACTAGACGTGTCGGTTGTAGACGATCAATTCTAGTAACTGCGTACATGTCTGTGTGCGGAAAACGAAAGCGCTAAGGTTTGCATCGGGACCTGTAAACCCTCTGGTGCGGAAGTGCTTTCTTTTTTTCTTGGTGGTATCTTGTTTCCGAAATGGCAGCTTCTTGCAAATATACGCCTATTGTCTGTGCTGGCCCCTCGTCAAGGGGCGAGCGCGTTCGCATCCGCGTACCGACCAAGGACGCCGAGTCGAGACGCAGACACGCTTGGCCAACAGTGACTGATTGCTGGCAACGGTCAGCCCTGGACGCGTGTAAGACTCGCGTCGGCTGCTTGCGTGTATGCAACGATTGTCCCCGATTGTTCGAAAAAGCGGCATTTCCCGGTTCAGAATAATAATAATAATAATAATAATAATAATAATAATAATAATAATAATAATAATAATAATAAAAACAAATGCCAGAATTTGTGCTAACGTGTGAATTTGTGTGATTCAATCACGTGAATAAATTAGCTTGAAAAGAAAATTTTGCACATTGTAGTCCGCATGGGATTCGAACCAGGATCCCCGGAGCAGGAGCCGAATGCGTCGTTGCCAGTGGCGTAATTCCACAAAATGACAAGGGGGGACACAGATCTGGCCATGGCGGCCATATTGTTTCGATAAATGTAGGTCCTAAGAAATATTCCGTGCAATGGGTGGGTCAGGACCCCCCTGACCCTCCCATGACTTGCTCCACTGATTGTTACAATGCTGCATAAGCAAGCTGCCAGGGGCGGAACCAGAGTGATGGCGTCATATCGGTTCAAAGATTAACGTGACGGCGCGTGAGTAAAACAAGTGCGTCCCAGCCACGGAGAGCTCTGATTCTGGAGGAGCTGTGTCGGGAAGTGTCGCCAGTCTGCCTGCATATCGTTGGGAAACCATGAGAATCTCGCTCTAGAAGGACGGGAGTAAGCGCCACGAGGTTTTTTTTTAAATTAATCTTCCAGTTATCTGACTGTGAGCTAGCGCAAACGGTGCAGCAAAGCTGCTGCCTTAGCAGGGGAGCTAAATATGGAGTTGCGACAGTTCTGTAAAGCTGACAAAGAAGGATGTCAAACGCGCGGATTAAAAACAGAGAGGACTAGATTGTGCTTGTGTCTTTTCTGTGAAGAAGGAGGTTGATGGAAGCGAAACTCGAAAGAGCAATCCACTAAAAATATTCACATTTGTCTGGATGAAAAACTCTTATAACGGACTTCATTAAGATACCCGGCGCTTCCTTACGCCTTTCTGTTTTGTAATTGGTCGAGTAAACATTGAACGCATACAGGGATAGCTCTTGATTTGTTCTAGAATTAATCCTCACATTTAAAACGGGTGCTACATATTTAGTTCCGTTGTGCTGTATACTTTGAAAAGGTTCTGCTGCGGTAGGCACGTTCGATTCCCTTCCCTGTGAAATTGAGGCTGCTTCACACTTTTTTTTTTTTTTTTTTTTTATGGAGTGTAAGACCAAAACAGCACTCGCCGCGCTGTCGAAATTCAAAGGGTGTACGACCTGCGCCGTCGCGCTGAAAAAATATCTTCCGCGGGAGCAATGGAGCGCTCACGGAGGGTGCTCCAGATGTGTTTGCAGTATCTTGTCTCGAACGATATATCTTGTCCCTGCGTATCCCCTGAAAGCAAATAGCGTGTGTGCTCCTTATCTTCGCCGTCTCGGTTTCAAGTGCAGATATCGCCGGGGCCGAGACAACGTACAAGTATGTGTATATAGCTCGTAGCTCTTCTTCTGCTCGCATTTACAATGCTGACCTCGTGGCTATTGCCCGTCTTCTCCCACTCTTATAGAGGCGTCTTCAATGGAATTGTTGTCTGCTTGGGCCCATCTCACCGTTTCATGAAACCTCACCTGTCTTGCTTCCCTTGAAAATAGCGCTCGTGCTCCTTCGGCTTTCTTTCTGGGAAACAAGTTAATGTATGTATCACTCCGCCTAAGCGACGGACCCGGATTTCAACGGGCGCGCGCGTTTTCAAAGGACATTGCTATGAATGTGTGATATCGACTCCCTTTTCTCGCGTAGTTTTTTTTTTTTGTCGTCGCTGCAGTAGTTTATAAGCATACTAAGTCCAAAAAATAACGGAAACAGCTCGTGGCATGTTCAAAATGTCCTCAGTAACGCCCTACTTGCGCCGAGCGGAGTAGCGTCCGGCTGCGGTGATGATGCACAGCGGCAACTTTAATGGTTCCGGGTCCCACATTTGCGAATGCTGTACTCTGCTTAAAGTCAGACGTTCTATCAGGACTTGAAGTGAACCAGAGAACGGTAGGCCGTTTGGCCTTAGGCGCGCATGGAAAAAACAACTAACGAAGCAGTGCAGGGAGATATGGGCTGGGCGACGTTTAAGTTCGAGAAGCGCAGAGTAAAGTATATTTTTGAGAGGAGGCTGAGAGCAATGGATCGACGAAGGTGGGCAGCTAAGGTTTTTAGGTACCTATTTAAAAAGCGTGGACACGCAGTGGCTAAGGAAGACTAGAAGGCTAACGATGAAATACGGAACGAACAGTGGAGAACCCAAAACAGCCAAGGTAACCAAAAAAGAGGCAAGGCAGATAAAAACGAATAAATGGAGAGAAAAAAAATGTAAGCTAAAACCTCGTTAGAGATGTACAGTCGCGCTCACTATGACCTACACCGCTCATTAGTATTCACAGCTTTATATGACCTTTGTCTGGCACCCGGGGTTAAAGACCAAGTGCGCATTAGGAGAACAACGTCCTAATGAATCAAGCCTTATCCTGACGTATATGCCCATAGTCATTGTTTTGACGATATAATCGTCTGAATACTAATGAGCGGTGTAGGTCATAGTGAGCGCGACTGTACAGGGCTGAGAAATTGGACATCAGAAAGAAACATTTCTACGGTTATTCCCAGGGCAGTGCTTTGCTTTTTCAGGCTAGAGCAGGTTGCTTGCGAACTGAGAGCTTTGCGGGGAAGTATTCACAAAATGATGGGGTATGCGTGGTCTGCGGAAAAGAAACAAACTATGCGGCACATCGTGTTAGAATGCGAGGGTATCCGGAAATATCCGGCTTCCAGAAGCCCTAGGATGTAAGCGTAGCACAGAGGAACTTCAAGGCTGTCGAGGCGACGAAAAGATTAGAATGCTGGTGGACGAAAAGCAGACAGGGGAATATTGCCCAGGACAGTTACCACCTGCAACCGGAAAGAAAAAGTATTTTGTGCCTAATAAGTTTTTTTGTGCCTGCCCTAAGCAGCGCTAGTATTAAACCAAGAGTATAAAACATAGGTATATTAGTCCTTTTTGGTAAGATGACACGTCATCACCCCGCTACAAAGGGGAAACCAATAGCAACCATCAATCATCATCATCAACGTTGCCGTTTTAACTGCTAGAGGGATTTTTTTTTGCTTGTTGCCACCCGTTTAGGGACTCTTGCCGACATGAAACTGCGGATGCATTTAATATTAGAAGGAAGACATGAATTATAGGCATTCAGATTGTCCAGGGTGGCGGAAATCGGACTGCTCGCGTGTTTGCGGTCGGCGGGGCTGAGCTGTGCGCCTTCGCTCGTTAAAGGTTTCTCCACTTGCCATGGGATCCGTTAACTTGGTGGGCAGTGAGCGGCGGAGGCGGCGTTGGCTATCCGGGCCAAGTGGGCCTTCAACCCAAATGACCAGCGGACCAGGGCTTTCGGGCGCTAGCGTCGGTGACGCGCGTGTGCCTGACCGCACCTGGACGGGACAATTTTCGGGGTTAAACACCGTAAACCGAAGCACACCGACCGGATCGTGTCAAGGAAATGATAGGCGCTAGGCTCACGAACAGCGGTTCACGTGTCGAAACACCTGCGTGCTGTGGGTGACCATTCTTCGCGGGGTAATATTCGAAGTGTCAGATTTATTTTAACTTTTAAATCCATTAAAGTGCGTTTCGGCGCACGCGCGAACAATAGATGAAAGCTAGAAAGCAGACTAAATCAAAATCCTGTCCATCAATGATCCCCGACAAGAAAAAAAAAAAAGCGGTAAAGCAACGCTAAACAACCGCCCCAAATTCTCGATCATTCGATTGAAAAGTGTTTGGCATATATAGTCCCCTGTGCCCCGGAATATTCATGTTCCGGGAAAAAGAAAACTAGCGGGGGCGAGGTCGTCGAATCGAGCAGTGACAGCAATATTCAAGTAGAAATTTACCAAATGTGGCTTGGTGTGGAACAGCAAAAATTAAGAAACGCGCGGCTGTGGTTTCAAAGCAGGGCGAAAGCAACAAAATTTTTTTTCTCGCAGTTCGAGTACCAAAATTATACCAGGTCAGAATTCTGAGGGAAAGAAAGAAAAAAAAAAAAACGTTCGTGCCTCTGCGTTTTAGCGCGCGCGACCCTGGGCGCGGGCGCACTGCCTCTGTTTATCACCAGTTTATATGGGGGGGAGGGGGGGAGTCGCATTTTTTTAGCCACATGCACCCCTCCATAGGGGCGGTTTCCTGTACAAACTGGGTCACCTTGGCTAAAACATTGCTAAAACATGTAGCTGAAATGGTCAACATTTGTCAGAAACATTTCTGTTCAAGTTTAACCCATGGTCATTCATGCAGACACGCTGTGGAACCCCAACTGGAGTATCTCGGAATCGCACTCGAGATTAGAAGGCAACTCTGTTTCGTATCTCCAAGTGAAGTATGTCTCATCGTCGCCATGCATTTATCTCGTTTGCTTATCTTGAAATGCGTTGGGGACCAACTCTGCATGAAAGGAAATCGTTCCATTTAAGCATTTAGATCGAAAGTTTCGAGATGCGACGAATTTTCACCTTCTTTGCCCGGAGCGGAATCGGCAAACTTAGAGAAGAAGTAAACAACACAAAAAAAAAAACCAACAAATTTCTCTTGATTAATCAAGCAACTAGGAGCATGCGCTCAGAGGTGTGCGCATCGGAGACATTTCATATTTTGCTTATCGCTCTTTTTTCATCAGGTCTCGTTTCGTGGGTGCGCTTTATCGTGTCTGCTTTCGGCTGACTGTGTTTCTTGCCCACTTGAACTCGCAGCTGCAGGCGCTAAAATGCGCACGACGCCGGAAACGGGGAAATTTTAAATCACTTTATTGTACGGCGGCCTGTCTGTCATTGCGCGAAACGTCAACCAAGACTGTCGTAGACTATTACACTGTCACGGGCTGTCACAGCTGCGACGGCATTTCCATCCCAGCCGTGGTAGCCTCGGTAGTCCGCTTATCTCGAAACTATACGTTCGACTCTAATTTTCTTGTTTTCATTTTAATGAAAGGTGTTCATACTCACGAGGTTCTGCTTTCGCGTCCCTTGCGATTGAGCGTCGAACTGGCGCAGGCGACGTGTTGTACAGCTCCGTCGTCCAATTTTAAATCGATATCTGCATGACGGCCTCGAGCAGCTGGAAGTGTGTTGCATATAATAGTCTATGGGTCGCGCGTGCTCTGTTATTTACCATTTTAACTGGCCGTTTGCCCGCGTTTGCGTGGCAAGAAAAATTGGGCGTTGTGCCCTTGGGTACGCGAAGGTTGGCGGATATAACGAGTGACCGAAAGCAAGGGACGAAAGCTGACTCACGATCTGGGCCGGCGTACGTCATTTTATTTTTTTTCCAGAATCATCTGTAGATTGCTCAGTGATCCTGCGAACAAGGGTTGGGGCAGTAGACGGGCGTGTCTGTCGTGTACTGAAAGTCAAACAACAATGCGAAACGTTTAGTTCTGCGGGTTCGTTTTATTGATGTTAGTCCAATATATTTGCTTTGTTGCGCTTTAATTTCCTTCGTTTCAATATCGTTGCTACAAGCATGAGTAATTCAGGTGGAATGAATAATTACAAGAAATTAGAGATACGTACGTACGCCCTCACTGGCTGAAATACCGCGGTATGGTTGGTTGGTTGCCCCAGATTATGGCACATACCCACGCGGGGGATTGGCCAAGAAGCTTTGTAGATAATCAGGATGTGACCTCTATTATTTTAGATCTCAAAATTTAGGAAAGGAAATAAAGAACAGAATTTTTTAATATGTATAATATGAAGGTAGAGTCAGGAAGAAAAATGAAATGCCACAATCAACCTCCAGGCTGTTTTGTTTTTGTCTTAATCGAAACATCGAAATTACCCACCCCACGGTTCTTTGTTATATTCTAAACCAAAATTGTCGTTGCCACATGCGGAAACTCCGAACATAGCCGTTATAAATGCTTAAAAAACGCTGTTTCTCCTCGATGCGAAGAACTGCTAACCTGTGTTTACAAATCCGAAGGTAAATTGTTAGCTTTTGCGTTGCCTCAAAGGAATGAAAAGATTTGCTTCCACCGCTCCCCGCCATTTTTTAAAGCGAAGCTTTTTATGCTCCACTGATGGCTTTTCATGTCGCACAAGAACGCGCTTCGGGAAAACCAACTTTACGCTATTGGTTTCACAAAACGACGATGATGATAAACGGAGGGATCTCAAGCGCCCAAGAAAAAAAAAAAAAAAAGGTTCCCGTGGTTGGAATGAACCCGGGTTTCTCGCGTTAGAAGCCGGCGTCTACATCCTTGGACCATTTCTACAATTTTTTTTCTTCGAATCGAAGAACGGTTTCTACACGGTAGGAAAGGGACTTTGATTTTTTTTCTTTTTTAACGCACCCGGAACGTCGCGTGTTCGAATCCTGGTTGTACAGTATAATGCAGGGCGTGCAGTATAATACCATGAAGGCGAACAGCAGCAACCACAACAACCGCAACAAAAGAACCCGCGTGTGCGAGATTTCGGTTCTCATCCATGAGCGTGTCAAGGACGCCTTGTGGGCTTGCAGAAGTGTTCGGGCACCGAATGATGATGTACGTGTTAACTTTTGTATTGGCAGTACACTCTTGCAGCAGCTACAGCCGCTGATGCACACATTTATACGGCCACCTTTTATGTGCGTGGCTTTTCCGCACCATCGCATGGTTTGCAAAAAAGTATGGTACGCCGAGAAGTTGAACTGTACGTGCTGTGCGGGAAAGCCTCATTTGGCAACAAAGGCCCAGAAAAAAAGGGAGTGTCGAAGAGGGAGCCGAGGACCCCTTGAAGTGCCTTGGCGGACCCCCTCTGAGAACCGCTACCCTAGTTGATCTAAAGTGATTCGCAGGTCTCCACTACGGCAAGAGGGAGAGAGAGATTGATTCATTGATGTGCTGGTTGATTATGGTGTTTAACACGTGCTGACGCTACACAGGCGATGAAGCGCGCCGTAGTGGAGGACTCCGGATTAATTTTGACCACCTGGGGATCTTTACCGTGCGCCGAAATCTCGTACACTCAGGCGTTTTTGCTTTTCGCATGACCAGAAAAGCGCCTGCCGCGATCGCGAATCGAACCCGCGTCGTTGGGCTCAGCAGCGAGAGCGAGGTTTAATGAGTACTGAAGAGGTTAGCCCCACTAATGGCGGGGCTCATTACTTAAGAGGGTAGTGTATAAATAGGGCGAAAAAGTAAAGGTACGAATAAAGCTAAGAAGCGATCAGAGGGAGGAAAAAAATAAATGAAATTGGAGTGGTGTAAAAGAAAGCAAGGCTCGATCATAGCCGTGGTCACCGCGGCCTAATTGTTAAAATGCAGGGACCACGGCGGGGACTAGAGCCACTTTATTTCGTGACACAACACAGGGACCTTACGTAGTGTAGCCTGAGCGCGCACGTAAGCAGATCCCCCCCTGCCTCCAACGTAGCCGTTACCGCGGCATATTCGCTGACGTAGCAGCCGCGCGAGCCTAACCTCCGCGGTGGTAGCGAAACTATAACGCGCGTCTTCGCTTGTTGGCTTTTCCTTGTGCGGTCCCGCTTTTTTTTTTTCTTTCGTCTTTACCTTTTCCCGCGCCGTCATTGCGAGCGGACACGAGCGTGTTCCGGTGAGGCGAGAAGCTTCGCCGGCGGCAGCGCCATTGGGCCCCGCGGAACCGTGATACGGCGCGCGACCACCACGTGACGCCGGCGGCGCGCTTTGCTTCTTGCGATAAAGCCGGCGCTCCCGTCAAAAACACCGTTTTCCTTCGGCCGGCCGGTTATTCGGACCTAGCCCCCGTAGCTGTGCCGTTCCGTTGCGGTTTTCCCGTCAGCCGCTGTTAACTGCTGCCCGCCTCGGACGCTGTGCCCTTGAGCGACCACCGACTAGCCGCACGGATTTCGCTACCTCCTCCACCGTCTCGGAGAGCCCTGCGGAAAAACATGGACGCGAACAGCCTTCAGGAACTGCGAGACATCGCGAACAAGCTCCGTATCCTCTGCATTCAGGCCACTAACGCCTCGAACAGCGGGTTCGTAAAATGTTCTTTTTCTTTTTCGCCCCCTTCCTGTGTGAATCCCCTGTCCGCAGATTGCGTACTTTCTGCGAACACCTGCGCCGGACGCGAGCGGCTTTGCGCCCGGCGTGTCGTGGCGCGACGTTTCCTCAGTTGCGGCGCTTCTACGACGCCTACGAAGAAAGCGAGTCGCGACGACTTGCTATCTACGCGGCCTTTCCGCGATGTCCTACGAGTCCGGAGTAGCGAGATTTGGCTTCGCGTCTTGATACGGCGGACGCCGGAGAATCTCGCGTGCGGCCGCGGATCAGATAGAGCCACGTGCTGTGAAGGCTGGTGGAAGGGAGCGTTTTGGTTTCTTTTCGGTTGTAGCCACGCCCACTTTTTCCCTTCCGGTGCCCGTGCATCCGAATTTCGAATGCTGCCGACGTAGCATTATATTCCTGCCGTTTTAGTTTCGGTGGGCTTCAATGCGTGAAGTGAGTATTAAAGGAAAGTTTCACACGCATTTCGAAAACCGCGAAAGGCAGTGGGAGGAAAGTGGTGGATTGTGGGGTGATAAATGGTAATTGTGCGAGGGGAATCTTATGACTGCACCGGCGTTACGATACGCAATAAAAAAAAAAATACTGGTTATCTTCCTGTTCCCGCCTCCAGCTACACCGACCTGTAGCACTCGCTGCGTACTTTTTTTTTTTTTTCTGTGTGTAAAAGATTGAACGATTAGGGATGAATCGTTCACCCGCTGGCCCAATTGCTGTATTCTGTTCCTTTTTTAATGCAGGCATCCGACGTCATGCTGCTCCATGGCAGAGATTATGTCTGTGCTTTTCTTCAACACCATGCGGTACCGGTTGGACGCCCCCCGCGACCCCTCCAGTGACCGTCTCATTCTTTCCAAGGTGTGTTTGACACTCCCCCCCCCCCCCCCCCCCCCCCCCCCCCCGACATGCTTGTTCTTATTATGAGCTTGTCGGCGCATAAATTATGAAAGGATTCTTGTTCCCTTGGTGGCTGTTATGTTCATGCAGAATTGCTTCAGTGGTTCAGGTAATGCCTTGGCGTGCCACAACTTGAAAGTTTCTAGGCTAATTTCTGTGTACACAGGCAGTTTTTTTTTTCCTCCGAACGTGTTTACTGGGAATGCAGAGGCTGCATATTGGCTTTGTGAAATTAACAAATGTTTGAAATGGCCTTTGTAAAAGGGGTCTTTCTTTTTTTTTTTTATTATCCCTGCCTTAACTGGGCTGATTCTTTGCTGCATTGCATATGAGCACTACACCAAGGTTCTCCATTCACAACCTGAAAGGCTTCTTGAAAAGACTGCAAATGACTTGTGTAGTTCGATTAGTTTTGATCTTGGGAGTGGCACATAGCTTCTACTGTTGGAAGTATAGTTGTAATTCACACCCAAAAGCATCTGCCATCAGCAAACGCTATACAGTAGCGTACCATTTTTTTCACTCTGTGAAAATTCGGACTTGCTGGATATTCCGGACTTTCCTGAGGAACTGTCAGTTGTCCCATTGGTGTAATGGCTTGTGGATTTTTCGGAGTGCTTTTATTCAGACTTTTTTTTCATTCCCCTTCATGTCTGAAACATAGGTCGGCTTACTGTACTTTACCTGACCTTGTTGGAACAGTGCTCAATTTCTTTTTTCAGTCTAAAAGAGGCTACCAGTTTTACTTTCAATGAAAGGGTGTGGTGCATTGCATACATATCTACAACAGGAGCAGTTGCCTTAAGAGGCGTGCAGTAGACTTCACTACATGGGGCTTAGCTGGTTTCGCCAGTTTAAATTTCTATGGCATCTTGCAAGAAGGGTTGGTTGAAATACGTGGCCATGAGCTGCTAGACTACACAGTTCATTGACTTTTTACACCCTTTCCAGTGTTTTTCTTCACATGTTAGGGAACGAAGTTTGTTCATTCGCCATGGTAAGGGGCTTATAGGCAGTGCACAACTACCATTTAGGCTTTGCGGCCTTGCAACCTGAGACAAATGGTGTGTGTGCAACTGCTGTTAACAAATCTCTTGGGCAGGATTGTTGCCTTTGCAGTGCACTCCTCGTATGCTTCTAACAGTGCTGGTTGCTTTTCAAGCAGTATTGTTGCGCAACATTTTTTACTGGTGCATCTTCAAGCTGGGTTTCAAGAAAGCCCTATTGTAGAGTTTCTGCCGCTCTTGTTATAGGTTCACTAGCATCATTGTGCACGAGTTCGTAGTTCTTGCTGGGGATCTGTGGGTCCTGTACATTTTCGTCTTCACATTTCTAAACAATGCAATTACATAGGGCCCAGGATGTATAAAAATGGCCCTGGTACGTGTTTAACAGCCTGTTGCAGCAACGCCCTTCCTTGCTTGTTCATTTGTAAAACAAAAGACCCTGTGAACTAATTTAGAGTATATTTGTGCGGGTTTGTTTTTTCATAGTTCAAACTAAGCCAAGAGCTGAGCACAATCTGCAGGCACGTCCGACAGCAGTATCATGTAGGCAATAGGAACAGAAAGGATATTTTATATTGCAGACTCCTTCCAAGGTTTCGCGTGCAGAGTTTTATTATCCTCATTATCAATACTTCTGGTAACAGTTGTCAACTTCACCGTAGTACCTGGAGTATGGTTTCTCGACTTTATTGCAGCTCTTTCAATGACTGCAGGGTGCTAGAGGGTAGTTAATGACGCAATCGCAGAGGGTATTTAATGACACAATTGCAACACCTGCTGCGGTAGCTCAGTGTCTTAGGCCTTGGTCTGCTGAGCCTAAGGACGTGGGTTCGATTCCCGGCCGCGGTGGCTATTTTCTGATGGATGTGAAAAGCGAAAGTGCCAGTGTGTTGAGATTTTGGCAAATGTTAAAAATCTCCAGGTGGTCAAAATTAATCCCGAGCCTTCTCCTACAGCACGCCTCTTAGTCCAGATGTATCTTCGGGGGTTTTATTAAACCATGTAATTTTACACACGAGAAACAATGTTTGAACTGGCAGTCTTAACGACCAACAATCATTTGTTTTCAAGGAGGGGGGTTCATTTGGACACAGCCATGGTCACGAAGTGATTGATGGGCACCGTTTACGTTATGGGATATGTGAAAGGACTGAAACCGCATGTACAGCAGGGTGTAATGCAATGCAAGCATCATGGCCGGAACTATTGTAAGAGGTTGTGCCAGTTTTGTGCTATAAATGGTAAAAAAATAACACCAGGAGTTGATCCTGTGCTGTTCCTCCATGCAGGACAGAGTGCATTGCCGAGAGTGTCTTGAATGTGTTTCGGGTTGTTTCCGGGAATTTTTGTCTTTATCTGCCTAAAAACTAACTGCAGTGACGGCAAACTATGCGCGAAAAAGCGAATGTCTTGCATTCAGCGCAATCTTTCAGTTTGCCTCTTCTTTAATTGCAGCACTTTGCTGTATGAGCTATTAGCATTCTTAACTTGTATGCAAGCGTAGTCTGTTGCACCTTCTTGCTAGTCGGCACAATCTGGCCATGTGCTACTGCTGCTTTAAAGATGATAGTCTTTCTTGGGCAGAAATTTTTGTCTGTCTGTCTGACTCGATTCAGCCACTCGGCCAAAGTGAAACGGGAGCTGCGCAATAGTCTTGTATACCCACAGCCAAATCTAAAGTCCGGTGGCGATGTTCATACTTGTCAACATTGCTGAACAAAAACCGGACATTACGCAAATACACCGGACATTACGCAGAAAAACAATGCATAAGGGATGTTTGCAGTGTTCCTTAAAAAAATTTTTGGACGGTTGGTTTTTGCGACAGCTAATGAAGTGCCACATCAACTGCTGCACACCGTCGTCTGCTGTTGCCTGTGCTACTATAACTCCTGGCGGTATTTAAAAAATCGACCGGCAACAGCAACGAAAGGTTCTACGAGACAGGTTCCACGTTCCGCTTGGACCATTCGTGTAGTAGTGCAACGTGGTTCTGTAAACGTAGTAGGGTGCCTCGATTCCCGCGCATCTCTGCCGTACGGCAGCGCTGGCATCGAGGCACCAGACCTGGAGCAGTGGAATGCGGTAAATTTGAATGGACTTGAGCAAACCTCTAGCATGTTATCTTGGGAGGAACGAGGCGGGAGAGGAACAGCATGAGAGGTGAGCGGGAAAGAGAAGGGATGCATTTACTTGGCAGAGGCACCAGTCGACTATCGTCTTGCGTCGACCTTTGTAACAAAAGTTGCAGATATGTGGCCATTTTTTTCTTGGTATGTGCGTAACCGTGGGTCGCCGCTCTGTCGGTAGGGTCACGCGGCACCCATCCTGTACGCCGCCTGGGCCGAGGCGGGCCTCTTTCCCGAGAAAGACCTGCTGAACCTGCGCAAGATCGACAATGACCTCGAGGGCCACCCGACTCCGCGCCTCAACTTTGTGGACGTGGCCACGGGCTCCCTCGGACAGGGGCTCAGCTGTGCCGCCGGCATGGCCTACACCGGCAAGTACTTCGACAAGGCCAGGTGGGTGCCACGTGCTTGCTCGCTCTCTCTCGGGCCGAATCCATTTGTTTGTTTGTAGGTTCCTCAATGGGCACGAGACAGGGGAACTGGTAGGGGTTGGTGTGCAGCGGAGTTCTTCAATATCCACCAGTTTGAAAGCTCAACTTTGGAATCTGGGCTGTGCGAGCAACCCTGCTTTGTTGAAGCTGAGGGCACATAGGGGACAAACTGAACTCCGAACCAAATTTACTTAACACAGCTTAATAATAAAATATTGCTTTTTATATTGGAAAACGCTAAGCACCGTTTAGTTTTTCTTTTCTTATGGCCACAGCTGCCAGCACTTGAGTACTCACTTTCTACAGACAGATGGCAGGATTGTCACCTTGCCCTGTGCGCGCTTAGCTCAGGGGGCTAACCGGGGGCCGGTTTTTGATGCATGGGGCCTATGGGGAGTGTCACAGCTAGTGTATATTGAGTAACTGTGGTTGTGCAGCAATCATTCGACCGATGCTGTCGACTTGGGTAAAAAAAAGAGGACCGTAAGCTGGTTTGCCTTGTCCAGTCTGCAAATCGGGTTGCTACTCTTGACTGGCAGTTCTGGAGTTTGCCATCTTGACAGGAAGCATTCTTTGATTGGCTGGTTACGTTTTGTAGTGTGCTTTTAGTACGTTCCTTGCCTTCATGCTTGCTTAAGAACCATGGGACAGACTTTGTAGACAGTAGGGGAGAGGAGGGGAATGTTTTGGTCACGATACAGAAAATTGACGAAGATACCCATAGTCAAGAACTGAACACCCCCGGAGGTTTGACTGGTGTTGGTGTAATGTGGCCTTTCGCCTTTTTTTTTTTCTTCCAATTTTTGCAGTGGAAAAATGTCTGAAATACCTGCAACTTGTCGAGCTGGGGTTTGTGGATTGCTATGATGTTAACGTCAATGCAAATTAACTTTCTGCATCAGTACAATTGGGAACCTCGTTTTAGTCTAGTCTGGCTGCTTTCCTCACCTTGGTCCTTATCGCTTTTAGTTGTACAGGGCTGGATTGCATCTATCCATCCTTTCTGGTACCCACACTATCCATCCTTTCTGGTAGCGCTTGGCAATATCCCACCGAGCATATGCCCATTCATATGCCCTTCATGCCAGTCCGTGTGTGCCTTGGTATGAAAGTGCAGTTCATGTACAGTCTTCCAAATCTTTAACTAGCCTGTGTAAGTGGAAATTTTTTTTTTTCCTGTGATGCTCTTGGGAAGGAACAGCCTAGCAGATAGTGGGCCCAGCTGAGCGTGGTTTCTGAGCATTCACTTAATCTCGACCTGTCTGCAACTTGGCTTCTGTCGTACTCCACTGACGCATGAAAAGTTGCCGCTCCCAAACGCTAAAGATTTGGCCGACTGTAAACCTGTATCCTTCTCTGATGGTGGCGAATGGCAAAAACACAAGTATGTTCGAGATTTCGGTGCACGTTTAAGACACCCAGGTGGTCAGAATTAATCCGGAGGCCTCCACTACGTCGCGCCTCATCGCCTGTGTAGCGTCGCCGCATTAAACCTCGTAATCAATGTACACCTGTATTGTCGTGGAGTGCAATCTTCTTTTCCGTGAAGCGATCGAAGGTGGCAGCTACTTGTGGTGTACTTTCCCTTCGTCCGCCTCAGCTACCGGGTGTACTGCATCATTGGTGACGGCGAGTCGGCCGAGGGCAGCATCTGGGAGGCCCTGTCCTTTGCGGGCCACTACAAGCTGGACAATCTGGTGGCCATCTTCGACATCAACCGGCTGGGACAGAGCGAGCCCACCGCCTTCCAGCACCAGATGGACATCTACCAGACCCGGCTGGGCTCCTTCGGGTGAGCACTTACTACTACTTGTGTAGGCAGCTAAAGCGTGTTGTGCGCCGATCAGTGTGATAGCTTGGTTGCAATTTAAGTGGGGAATGTTTTGTCCTCCACAACTTCATACTAGAGTGAAATCTGTCACTGCAGACGTGTGCTGTCACGGGCGTGACCATAGCAGCTCTAAACGTTCCTGTTGTACAGTCCAGCCCACTTATGACAAACACATCAGGGGAAATTCGGTCTTTGTTATATCCATTTTTCACTATCTGAGCATGAAATGTATGTACACAAATGGTAATAGGAAACGAAGGTTTGTTCTTTACAGCCGGAATTTTATTAAAACTGGGTTTACTATAAGTGCGCTATAGTGTACCTGGCTTGTCTTGCAGCTCCTGTGGACAAAAGCAGCACAGGCGGCATTTTTATTTTCTTGTTCAAGTTGAAAGCTTCTCAAAAGGTTGTCAATAGATGTGTTTAATATACTTTTATTGCATTACAATAACTTCGTCTTTCATGAAGAATATTTACGGTTTATGTAGCTAGAGAACTTTTGAGCTTGTTGGCGATCCATGCCAACTTATGACGGAGCTTTTCGCTGTGGTATACATAATAGTCCTACTCGTTGAAGCGTGGCTCCCATTATCACCAGTGTCGTATTAGTGTCAACAGCCTGCGTTTCCACCTCTCAGTGCTGTGGCTTCACTATGGCTTTTCCCTGGCGGAGGTTTTGGCCTCTTGGGTGCGCAAAGCCAGGGCATGTTGTTCTCTGAGCCAAAGAATACTGCACTTCTGCAGCGTGCTGTGTTCTCAATACTGGTTATGAGGGCATTGCATGAGATGTTAGGCAGTGCAGGCAAACATCGGTATGTAGTTGCCCTGGCTGCTTCCTAGCAGTGTTTCTATGACTATGCTTAGACTCCATCAAAAAAGGCTGATTGCACATTCATGATGGCTGTGCATGTAGGCTCTTCTAAAGAGTAGTAAATCAGCAGTTTGGCTTGCCGGCAGTAGGCTGCTGGTACAGGTGCTGGTTAATAGGAGTACGAAAGGGGTGGACCAGTCTTAGAATTACTGGGCCCAGAAATACGTTGAGGCTAGTACAGGGAAAAGACCTTGCTTGTGGGTAGGGACTAAATAGCTGACTAAAGTAGCCGTGGCTAAAGCCACGGCTGTACTTGGTTACCTCTAATGCAAGGCGCCACTGGCTGCCCATTGGCTAACCAAAACCAGTCTTCTAGCTACTAACCCACTGTACTACTATGCACTGAAGCAGAAGTTGGGGCTGTGAAGGATTTGGCAAACCCTGCACATGCACTTTAGCAATTTACCTGTAGCTGTGAGGCAGTTCCTGTGGCTATGGTTACATATGTACTTGTAGCTTTGTTCCCCTGTGTCTGTGCAACATTTTTTGCCCAACGTCCGTCAGTGGCTTTTCAACCATCTAAATAGCTTATTAGTGCCTGCAAGGGTGGGCTAGAAGCGGCTTAGAAGAGGTTTGTGGCTTAGATTGCCAGTGGCTTAGAAGCGGTAAGAAATGCCACCTTGCCTTCTTGTGGGGAGAGCCAGTCCAGCTGATTTGCCTGCAATAAACTTGCACGTTTTCTATTCCCTGCTCTGCGCTTGGGTGAAGGATAACTTTTTTTTTCCTAATTGTACAAGGAAATCCTCAGCTGTATCGTCAAACGCGAGTGACCATAGTCGGCGTCGGAGTCAACACTAAAGGTACCAATATGGCCGCTGTTGTGAATTGCCAGGAGCTTGAGCCAGTCGCCACAGCATCTGCTAAGGGAAGAGGCTCAAACACGGTGAAGCAGTAAATTCTGGTAGTCTCCGACTTTCGCATCGGGGTTTCTGAGAAAAGGCATTGTAAGGGCAGAAAGTCGTCCTACATAACTCCGCTGCATCCAGCGTCCTGCTGCAAATGGGGGGGAAAAAAAAACTGCAGAAAAAGCTATGGTTGCATGGTAGTGGCCGTAAAAATCGGACTCCCCGCTCTTGCTGCTGTTAATCCAGACGTGCCCCTTATTACAGGAAGTAACGAAAGGCCAGGGAGTTGGTTCATTTTTTTCAGGACGGGGAAGTGATGATCAGATTGCATCGGATTGCACGGGCACAGCTGCCCGGAGTTCACCATTGGGCTGTTTTAACAGCCCAATTGCCACTTTTGTTGTCACTTCGGCGTGTGCCTTGTTATTGGGAATGCAGTGTGCGAAGGGTTTTCGACAAATGCGTAACACTTACCTTGGCTTCATCTAAGAAATACGGAAGACGTGGTTTTTTTTTCTTTATACCCATCGTTGGGGTTGTGAGTAGCCTTGTGTGTACAGCAAAACCTCTTCACAAGACACTCAAGGGGCCCAGGAAACATGTCTCCTGTAACCAAGGTCTCTTGCATGCAATGTTGCTAACAATGAGAACCAGCCAAACCGCTTTCAACAGTCTCTTGTAATGACGTTTTACTGTAGAAGCCAGCGCTAGCGACATGTTGGATTGGTCGGATACTCTCAAACATGCAGGTTGAGCTCTCATTTCGTGTTGTCTGAGACATGGAATAGATGACTGCTGCTATTAGGGCGTTAGTTTAACTTCGTATATGAAATGAGTGTGACTTGCAGTGCAGAGCTTAAACTCCAAAAGCACCCAACTTCCTCCGCGTCCCCCATCACGTGCAGGTTCAACACGTACGTGATTGACGGCCACGATGTGGAGTCCCTGTGCAAGGCCTTCTCGGATGCTGCCAACGTGCACAACAAGCCCACGGCCATCATCTGCAAGACCTACAAGGGCAAGGGCATTGCCGGTAAGCTCAGCATGGGGCAACAGGGCCGTAATTCTGGTGATTTTTTTGGGGGTTAAGGGGGCAGACTGGTCTTAGAGCTATTTTTTATTTACCAACCAATTTTAATGAAACTGCATTGCAATAAGTTTTTTGTGCTGATTTAAAACCTGCCGTCAGATTTTTGTAAGTTGATTATATTTTTAATTAATGATTAATTGCCATTATTTTGCGACACAGTTACAAAATAACCACTCCATACAGAATGGCAGTTACCATGTGGCTAGGCAGACAAATGACTAAAGAATACAACGTAGGAAGAACTCTTTTGATTCAGCTATTTTTGGTCGTTTTACAACACAGTGAACTTCGCTCCTCCTGTGCTCTGCCAGAAATGGCTCGCAGGTGGTGCCAATTGAACACAATCATTTTCCAAAGCCTCCATTTGAAAACTTTGTTTCCAACATTGTATTCTCCACACTTCAGTATCGGAAGCAAAAAGAATTAGTTGTACCTGCTCTGGGCGCCAAGATAGAGGACGAAATGCTAGCTTTGCATTGCAAGAAAAGTGCCGTTTCACCATTGAATTCTGTGCTGAGCTGTAGAGTGCACTTTAAACTTCCTCTTCAAAAGGCACCATATTTTGTTTTTAGACTGATAAAAAAAATAGCCGTGGAGGCTGAAAGTGTCATTTTTCAGAAAACGCTTTCTTTGACTGTTTTTTGGCCCCAAAGACCCAACTGCCCCCTTAAGTTATTTTCACTAGTTTGTGCGAGGTCAAAGGTGAAATTGTCAAGGGGGTTGCCTTGCTCATTATGAAAATGTTGGGACAGTTGTAGACTTAAAAAAAAAAAATCGTGCAACCCTCCATTGAGCGATGATACGGTTGAACAAGGAGCTTTCTTGAGGGCAGATTCTGGGGTTGTTAAGTTTGGACTTTGACCCTCGCGCAGTTTGATCTTTTGAATGCACCAGCTTCAACTTTAACCCTTCACTGTTGCACTGTTGACCCTTCATTGCAACGATGCCATTGCAACGATGCCATTGCAAACCATCCTTTGCGCTGTCCAAAGGCAGAAAAAGACATGACTGCATTGGATTCCTTTTTTTTTTTACTTCAATTTCACAGGGACAATTGCAGGTTGTTTGGGGCCACTTCAGTTGTGGTTTAAAACTGTTGAACCCACATGAAAAGGGTCATCGTGCTTGGCAAGTTCATTTCGGCTGGCAGTGTTCATCTCTCCTCTTTCCTCTTCTCGGCGTGCCTGTTGTGCAGGCATTGAGGACGCTGAGAACTGGCACGGCAAGCCCCTGGGAGACAAGGCGGCGGCCGCCATCGAGGCCCTGGAGAAGCAGATGGTCAGCCGGGGACCCTGGAAACTGAGGCCCCACAAGCCAGAGGTGGAGGACGCACCCGCCGTCGACCTCTCCAACATCCGCCTCTCCGAGCCGCCCAACTACAAGCTCGGGGAGAAGGTGCACGCCCTTTTTTTTCGCTTTCACTTCCCTGCTTTCTCGGTGTGCGGGCGAGATGTGTTGGTAGTATTAGTGTCTAGCTATATGCACAGCATGAGAATCCGCTTGTCACTAACGGCTTTCACACTAGCCTAGTGCAGGGCAGGGCAGGGAAACTTGCAGGGCAGGGCAGGGAAACTTGGATGCTTCAACTGCAGAGGAAACCTGCGTTTGAGGTTTGAGGTGGAGCATTTTTTGAAAAGTGTGAAACTCGGACCTGAGCAAATGTTTGCACGATAGCCGCTGAACCTTTACATCTTAGCATTACACCAGCCCTCCAAAATGTGTTTATTGGCTTAGTAAAACTGGGTGTATTGCTATTGTCAGTCTGTCTCTGTCTGCCCACTAGAGACTTCGCGTAATTCAATAATTTGACCCGCCGCGGTGGCTCAGTGGCTATGGCGTTGCGCTGCTAAGCACGAGGTCACGGGTTCGATTCCCGGCCACGGCGGCCGCTTTTCTGATGGAGGTGAAAAGCAGAAACTTCGAGATTTCGGCACACGTTATAGATCCCAAGGTGGTCAAAATTAATCCGGAGCCCTCCACTACAGCGCGCCTCATCCCCTGCGTTGCGTCGGCATGTTAAACCCGACAACCAACCAATTCAATAATTTCAGCCTTGGGTCAATCTTGGCCAAGATGGCTGTTTTCTTGCTATACTCAGAATGGGGATAAATATTCATTAGCACAGTCTTTTTTCTTATCTGCCTTTTTTCCTTGCCCCTTTTTAAAACCACAGCTGTTCAATACAGAAAATTTGCCACCTCGTTAGAGTGACTCATTTGAGTTCGTGTGGAGATTGCACCCTCGTCCCCAGAGAGGAGCGGATTGTGGATTGATTCACTGCGTCACAGAGAACCCCCGCTTCTGGGGAATTCTGTGGTGTGAAACATGCCCAGTCTGCCTGTTGCAGTAATTTGCTCAGAAACATGGGAGAAATGATAGTGAAGAGATTTAAAGCACAATACAACAGTACTAAATTCTTTTATAAGTATCTCTATGCTTTTGCCTTCGACGCTTGTAGGCAGGCTACAATTCTTCGCAGAATTTTCCCGAATCTACGCTGCATAAAAGTTCTGTTAAACGCGTGTCAATCCTTCTCTGCTGTCCTGACTTCTCACGGATACGCGGTTTCAGCCTCTGTGATGCTTTGCGCCCACTTTCACATTCCCCAAAAGTTTCTCACCGGAACTTTAGACCTTATCATGTGGCCATCCCAGCAGTGTTCCTTAGTGTTGGCTTTCATTGGCTGGTGTTGGCTAAGAGTGGCTCTGTTGGCGACGCAGGTGGCCACCCGCCTTGCGTACGGCACGGCGCTGGCCAAGCTGGGCACCAACAACAGCCGCGTGGTGGCCATGGACGGAGACACCAAGAACTCCACCTACTCGGACAAGTTCAAGAAGGCCCACCCCGATCGCTTCATCGAGTGCTTCATTGCCGAGCAGAACCTGGTCAGTGCACGCACTTTACGTGGGAGGAGCATCATTGGGTGTTCATACTTCATGGTACGCACACGGGGGTGGTTTCCACTTGGAGATAGCCTGATGAAGGTGATCATAGTGACTCGGGGGAAGTAGTGGTGACAAATGCAGATAAGCAGCTCTCTGGTTGAAACCGCCATCTGCATGCAGAGGCGGCGGGCGTTCTGGTAGCTTGCAGATTTGTCTGTCTTCGTGGCTTCAGATGCCCGCAAGTGCTACATTGCAAGGCCTAAGCCGCTCGCACTAGCATTGATGTCGCCTTGAGCACTACACTGCGAGTGGCAGATTGTCCTGCTTTCATGTTCTACAGTCACTGGCTTAAATTTGCAGTTATCTAATCACATTTGCTCGGTCGTATTGTGCCTGAATATGCCTGGGGTTGGGGTTAAGGGCGATTTACCTCTTGACATGTATATGGGATTTGCTGCTTCATAGCCAACGGACACAAAAACCATTAAGCACCAATAAAAAAAGTTCTACAAATACATACTAGTGTTCACAATGGCCTAGTTTCTTTATTTTAATACAGGAGTGGCACCTCAAATAAACAAAACATCTTGGTTTATCCAGTTTTCACTGGATGGCACTAGCTGTCTAGCAAGCCAGATTTTATCTGAGTAAGCAAGTCGTGTAGTTCTAAATAAAACAAAGTAGGCTATTAGGAACACTTCTATGAATTTGTAACCTTTTGTATCGGTGCACTATGGTTTTTACGTCCGTGGGTCATAAATTATAGCGTCCCGTAGGAATGTAATCAGGTGAGTCCCCCTTAGAAAAACTCTCGTACAATGGCCAATGAATATCACTCTCCTTATGTTGTCAAAATGGCATTCCTTTGCAAATCAAGCGATGGAGGTAGTCTTTTCGGTGTCATTCACACAGCATAAGAGAACATGCGTACTCCAACAAAGACCTTCGAAGCAGCAAGTCCTACCACACCACACTTGGACTAAATGCGGCATAATTAACGTTCATGAAAGTTGACCAGTCATTGCAGTTCTTGAATGTGTTGTTAAAATTTACACCTGTAGACCAGAGTAGGGTAAGAGTGCAGTTATGAATAGAATTCAACTCGGGCCTTTTCCCTTGCTGTATTAATAGGTGCTCAACAGCCACAATTTCTCAATATTACTCTGAAAAGCGGCCATAAAACTGCGATACTCTTCCATAATTGTCTTCTCTGCAGGTTCCCAACTTCTCGTTGCATAAAACTGTAGCATTCTTCCGTAGTTCTCCTTTCTGGAGGATTCCAACCTCGCATTGTGAACATGCCGGTTTCATCAATTCATCAACTCAATTCCTTCGGTTTGCAGTTTCCGCAGTGGTTAATTAGGGTAACCTGGCCAGTAGTTACGAATTTGTCCATTTTAAATTTTTCATACACACTATTGAGCAGTACCTCCCACGACAACTTACTTCTGTGATCCACTGCGGTGTTTATCTTCTTTCTCTCAACGCAGGTTGGCGTGGCCATTGGCTGTGGCTGCCGTGGCCGCACGGTGCCCTTTGCCAGCACCTTTGCAGCCTTCTTTACCCGGGCCTTTGACCAGCTGCGCATGGGTGCCATCTCGCAGGCCAACATCAAGTGTGCGGGCTCCCACGCTGGCATCTCCATCGGTACGTCATCGTGGCTATGCTGTGGTCCACTTGCGTCGTAACCCCGCTATTGTCTGCTGTCATGCCAGTCCATCCTTTGTTCGCTTGTTACCAAACCTTTGTGTTTGGGCTGGGAACATTTTCTAACTGTAACTGGTCTCTGAATGTCACAGACTTAGGGGTGGTGTTGCCATTTTTTTGTAACTCTACGTAGTAAAGCACCCAGTCACTGGCATGGAGCTCTAGTAAGTCATCTCTGTGGGCAAAAGATTCCACAAATTGACTTTGGTTGACAGGTTCCCTCAATGCCACCAGGGAAAGTAGTCTTCTTTGTTTCATTCCCTTTTTAGGCACCTATCGCATGAGCTCACCGGATTACATAAACCTTCGATATTGTAAATTCCTTTTCAGGCCCTTGCATGTTCTTTTCTTGTTTTTTCGAACTGCCACTAGTCTCAAATTTATCTACCAATATGAAAATTAGGCATCCATCTTTCCAGTTTTTTTCTTCTGTCTATAATTGCATTAGTCAAGTCCACTTATGGTCCTGTTATAACAATAAATCTGATATAACAATGAACAGCTATGGTCCCGTCCACTTTTGCATGCTTTCTATGGTAACATAGGCCACTTATTACAATGCTCCTGTGCTGCAATATCTGATAACAATTGAATCCAGTTCCAGCGTGTGCCCGAAATGTGAGGTGCCACCAGCTCTCGCAGGCAGGGATGCAAGGGATCCTTCCCTTGAAGGGATGCAAGCCACGGTGCGTCTTGCATCCCTTCCACCCCGCAGAAAGAGTCAATTGCGTTGCTTACTAGGAAGTGAGGGGAGAGCAGTTCTCCTTCCAAACTCCCCTCCCGGTGCCGCCGCTTTGGCATCGTCCCCACACCCGCCCACTCGCTCGCTCGTTCACGTGTTCGCTTGTTGTGTCACGTTCACGCCCCTTTGAATTTGACTGTCTCTTCAGCTGCCTCCATTTTTCCGCGAAAGGGATGTGAGGGCCACTGTTTTGAAAACTCCAGAGTGCCTCGCTGAAGAGGCGATCATTGCGCAGATTTGTGCTGCAGACAGCGGTGACAGTGACGGCTAGATTGTGCATCCTTCTCGCGTAGTGTTTTCGCAGGAGGCCCAAAGCATGACTTAGTCCCTCTGGGGGCTTCTTTTTTGCCAAGGACAATTAGCTCAGCCAGGCGAAGTTCTTATAGAAGCTCTTGAAAAAGATGTGCAACAGCTTCACATGCGGCAAACAGCTATGGCTTCTTTTCCGCAAATAAATAGTACGACCTTGCTTGCATGCGAATAAAATGTTTCGAGCTCTGTTCAGTCTTTTTTTTTTTTTTTTTTTTTCTTCGCAACCTGCTTATTACAATTATCGTTTATAACAATAGTGTTTCCTTGTCACTGGGAAGTAGGCTAGACTGTATGAATAAAGGTCTCATCCTTGCCAATTTTGTTTGTGCATGCAAGGAATAACGCTGTGTGGGTACTAGGCAAGGACTGTTCAAGCGTTAGACTCCGAGAGGCAAAGCCTGCCTTTTCTGAATTCATTTCAGTTTGCTTTCTTTAGGTATTGTCTCAATTGCTTTTTAAGAGCAACCTCTTGTCGACTGTTCACCACTCGTAAAAGCTTGCTGTTCCATATTGAACTCCCGCATATCTGTTCAAATATCGCCTGTTGATAAATGTTGGGAAAAGGTGTCGGTGTGCCTTTAAAACAATTAGAGGTAAGTACATTAAAAATACATGCAACAAGGTGAGACCTTGGGGTTCACGAAAAGGTCTGGTTGATGAAGTCGAGGTTGTCCCTTGCACTCTTGAACCGTTCAGTTTTTGGACACTGGTGTTCAGACTGCCTGTAAATACTGCTGCGGTTCAATGCAACAAGAATAGTGGTGTCTAAATTTCTCCACTGTTCTTTTTTTACTGGTAGGCAACACTGTTGATCAAGCAGGACTTTCATAGTTTCTTTCAAGTTTGGTTTATCTTTCCCTGTCTGCAGGAGAACTTCTTGTGCGTAATGCATTTGTCACCTTTGTGCTGCCTTGCAGGTGAGGATGGACCCTCCCAGATGGCTCTGGAAGACTTGGCGATGTTCCGCACCATCCCCGGCTGCGTGGTCTTCTACCCGAGCGATGCCGTGTCCTGCGAGCGGGCCACCGAGCTGGCGGCCAACTACAAGGGCATCGTGTTCCTCCGCACGTCGCGACCCAACACCCCCGTGCTCTACGCCAACGATGAGAAGTTCGAGATCGGCAAGTCCAAGGCAAGGCTTTCTCTTCCCTATCGCCCCCACACACACGCACATACCTGGTCTCCTTTGGCAAGCTTACGTTTAGGTACTAGGGTGACCATTTGAACTTGGTGTCATGCATTGGTGCCCATTTGTTCAACTTTGGCTAATGGCAAATGACTTGTTTTCAAACATTGAGGAGGTTGGAGGTTGTCTTTGCGTGCTTGTGAGGAGCGACATGCTGGCCTTGAAAGAATTTTTTTTTTTCAGGCCAGTTTTCTGCAAGGCAGGTGTTGGAGTGTTTGTTAAAGCTAGTGGGCATAGGGGTATGCCCGGACATACTCTGTGCAGAGGTCTAGCGAGAAACTTGCAGAGAAGGCGAACCCGCGGAATGTTCTGGATGTGTTTGACACGATTCAGTGGTTCTTAGGCGCGCACGCTTGGGATTGAAGCACTTCATTTAGTGTGAGAGCGCATTGCCTTGCAGTAACATCACAGCTCAGTTCTCAAAGTAAAATATCAACTTTCGGAAATACATTTTCGGTTTGCAGGAGATTTTTCTGTTTGTTTCGCTCTTGCGGCAACGAAATTCCCGCAAAAGCGAATTTTTGGCTTTTCCCGGCAGGTTCGTTATTGAGAGGTTCGTGGAGGCCCAATAATGGTGTGCTATCGGTATACAGTCGAACAGTTATTTTTCAATTTTGTGTGTGCTGGTTCATATTTTCTTTTTATTTCTCCATAACTGTACATTTTAATTCCAAGTGAGCAGTCTGTTACAGCTTGCCATTGCAATTTTCCCTTTCGATATAGCATTGTTCAGGCGCATTTTGTTTACAGCTGATGTTCCACTACATACGCTTCTTCAGCATTTGGTGTTGGAGCTTGCTTCTCAGGTGACCTTGCATGTTACTCGTCTTTGCGCATCTCGCAGGTTGTCCGCAAGAGCGGTGCCGACAAGGCCCTGGTGATTGGTGCGGGCATCACTCTGCACGAGGCGCTGAGCGCTGCGGACACCCTCAAAAAGCAGGGTGTGGACGTGCGGGTCTTGGACATCTTCTGCCTCAAGCCCATTGACCAGGCGGCCATCGTGGCCAATGCTAAGGAGTGCCAGGGCCGCATCGTGGTCGTTGAAGACCACTACCCTGAGGGTGAGCGCTCTCCCCTTTAGTCTCTCTCGTATTGGCCAACAAAGTACCGTATTTGCACGACTCCAACGCACTTTTTTTTTAGCCAAAAGTAGCCTCAAAATTTGCATGCGCATTTATTTCAATGGGGCTCAATCTCAATCGACTCTCAGTGTTCACTGCTTTTAGTTTTAATGCCAGCAGGAGATGGATAAGCAAGTTCATGAAGCACAAGGGAGGACGTGATGTCATCTCGTTTACATCTGCGTAGTGAAATCGCTGTTTTTTATTTTCACCACTGAACTTTCCTGGGTGTTACAATTACAGCGCCACTCACCGCATTTGCACAGAATCGTGCAAATGCGGTGAGTGGTACCTTAGTTATGGCCATTGTTTTAGTGGCTTCCTGCTTGTTTCATCACATTCTCATTGGGTGACCATAAGAGTGCAAACTTCCCACTGTCTTCATTTGCCCATGCCTGCATGACAGCCTGGAAGAGGTCTTGCCCTTTTTCACTGTAATTCTTTAATTTGCGCTCTTTGACCGCAGTTTATTCAATGTGAGTGCAGTTTGCTGCACTGGAGGTCCGTACAGTGGCCCAGCCAAAGTTTGAGGCATCTGAGAAAAGGCATTAGATTCTGGCAGAATGAGACATTTGAGTTGTGTGGAGTCCACGAAACTCCCTGGGGTGACACGACAAGGTTGTTCTTGGGTTGGAGGGTGGCTACCTTTAATTTTGGGGTCCATTTGCTTTGCAAAGTAGTTGAGCTTGAGTGCCAAGGCCTTTGAAGAGAATCCAGAGGTTCTGGGTCTTGGGTGCGTCATTGTGTGAAGCTCAAGGTTGTTCCTCTTGTAGGACAGTTCTAGCAACTCCGAGTTCCTCGAGCACACAGGAGTGCTGAGGGCCTCAAATAAATGGCATTTCTGGCTTCTGCTGATTGTCTCTTCCCATTTTTTTTCCCTGCACCACTTCGTAGCGTAGTCTTGCTGTTTAAAAATCTGAGGCGGTTCTATTCCACTTGTGGAATTAATTATGCAGTGTTGCACACTATTGTCTTCATTCAACTGTTGACTTCAAATGTTTTTACAGCAAAAGCTTTCTTAGTGGGACTAAGAATAAACTTAGAATAAACTTAATGTTGACGACTAAAATTCGGGGTGCATTCATTAAGCGGGTGCGTTCATTACGCGAGTAAATGTGGTACTTCTTTCATAAAACCATGTATCTGTATACATTTAGATCATTCATATCTGAGCTGCGTTTACTTTGTGCGCGAAAAATCGTTGCATGTGTTGGCTCTTTGCTCGTGATTTTGGTCTTTGACGATCGATGGGTGCGCACTTTTAGGGAAGGTTTTGACAGGTTGGCAAGCTTTCACGCTCAACTTTCTTTAGAAAGCGAGGATAAATTTCAGTGCACAGCACTTCAGGGGCTCGCCTTGTCGTCGTAGCTTGCTTGCTGGACCCCAGTTGAGCACGTGGCGTTTCGTCGTAGAGGCGTAACCCAGAGGCTTTGAAAGCCAAGCAGTTTATATAGTCATAAGTGTTAAAACTCGTCAACCGCTGGCGCTTGTCATACACCTCCCCGTTGTTTAGCGCAAAGGAAACTGTAGATACATTTTAGGCAAAATTTACGCAATTAACCGGCAGCACTCACGTTTATGTAGTTGGGAACGCTTGTTGGGTTGGTTTTTACGATAGTAGGCGAAAGTGTCAGTGCAACGCCGGCACGTGCGGGAGGAAAAGCAAGCACAAAAAACTCCTGCGGGCACAGTTTCAGGAAGGGGGCGCGTGAGCACTGCAGAGGTGGGAAATTTGAACCAAATTGGGTGTTAGCGGTGAGCAGATAATGGCAAATCGCTTCTCTGCACTTCCGGCAGCTGTCGCATTGAGTGGAACGGCTCTAATTTTTTTTTTCTCTTGTACAGGTGGCATTGGAGATGCAGTGAGTTCGGCCATAGCCCTGGAGCGCAACATTGTGATGAAGCACCTGGCGGTGCGCGGAGTGCCTCGGAGCGGCCCCAGTGCTGCACTGCTGAACATGTTTGGAATCGACGCAGAGCACATCGTCAAGGCTGTCCAAGAGGTCCTGAAGGTTTGAAGCCACATCCACCGTTGATGCACACGCGCTAATGAAATTTGTCCTGCAAAATTATTTTACACCAAATGCGTTCAGTAGTGTTCTCTCATTACATGGTTGAAATATATATTTTTTACTTGTTCAGCATTTGCACTTTTTGAATTGTATATTATATAAGTAAAGTGTTGCCCAGCTTCAACAGTGTTGGTGTTCTTTTGGTGTGGTACATTGCCATACAGTCTTGCGTGCTGGTTTCTCAATGTATTGATTTCAAGCAATTCGGGAAAATATAGCCTCTTCACGAGTACCAATGCAGCACTATAGTCGCCGAGGCAGTTCTGCTACAGCACAATTTTAAGCCTGGGTGAATGGGAGTTTGGAAGTAAGTCCCACGGTTTTGGACTCCTCAGCCCTGTTTGTTTAGTGCAAGGCATTTGAGAATTGGTTATACTGTTTTAGCTTTTTGTCTACGCAAGATTAGCAATGCTGCTGTTCATGCATTATCACTGTCACGCAAACAAGCTGGAACAAGTTTTGGAGTATAGTGCTTTTAGTAACAGCTTTGCTGCTGATACGAAATTGCCTTGTCGTAGCAGTTGGCCGACGAGCTACCCAAAAAAGTTGAGGTGGTGTCTGTTCACAGCTATTAAGAATGGTAGGACTTCGTTGAAGGAACACGGCAAGGTAACTTAACAGCTAAAGTTTAGCAATTTTGTCGTTAAAAAAAAAAGAAAAAAAAAAAAACCCGCCACCGAACTACATTGAACCTCTTGCGATGCTGTTGTGACAAGTTGGGAAATTAGGCAGTTCAACCTAAACTGCAATTGCTCCTATTTGCCATCTGTTGCTCTGAAATGTGAAGCCAGAACTCCTGCAAACAAGATGAGATAATCGCACAACTGCTGCGACACTTCTGCAGAAGCGGTGACGGGCTTTGAAAATCGTATCGTAATTGTCCACCTATCGCACTTTCAGAATGCTATCTGTTGCTCTGAAATGTGAAGCCAGAACTCTTGCAAACAAGATGAGATAATCGCACAACTGCTGCGACACTTCTGCAGAAGCAGTGACGGGCTTTGAAAATCGTATCGTAATTGTCCACCTATCGCACTTTCAGAATGCTCTTGTGTAGTTGGCATTCACTCGCACCTGAGTGGCTTAAACTCTTGTGCCCATTTATTTGTAGCAATTCTGCGGATAACTGGGACTAAAAGTAGGGGAAGGGTGTTCAGTCAATGGAGGGATGAATTAAGGAGATTTGGGGTTTCAAAGAACGAGCTCCGCTGGGCAGCACAGAACAGCAGTATAGTCGGTAGAACACTTGTCTATAACACAGCTTTCAGCCTAATCCTGCCTTGCCAGAGTTGGATTTTAAGAAAACTACTGCGGCATTTTGGATTCTAAGCCTACCCCTTTGGTCTCCAACATGTTTTTTAGAGTATGCTTCTGCAGTTTTCAGATGTAACTAGTCGAAGTTGAAATTGTCATTATAGATAAGTTTTACAGACTGTACGTGCAGGCAGGACATGCAAGCAGTACAAGTGTGCGTATTTATGTACTAGTCGCATCCCGTCCTTTTCTGCAAAGGCATATAAATCCAATAATCATCGGGGAAGTTGCAGTGTAGTTTCTTTCACCTGGTACAAACGGAAATTTCATTGCAGTGTGGCTCAAGCTTAGCCCGTGCTTAGAGAAGTTGTCTCCACCAGAAAGCCACTAGACCTATCATATCCACTAGAGTGTGGAGAACTTCAGAACTGTGCTTACTTTAGTAGTTCTTCAGGGTGAAATATGGTTACCTTCACCGGGAAACTTGTGGCACTTAGGGATGCGATTTAGTCAAAGCTCCGCTCGTTGGCAAAGCACCACAAGAGTATACCTGCGAGTGTGAAGGCATTGGTGCTGTGCTGGTAATGGGGAAAATACTGAAAAGGCCTAGCATCGAATAGCGTCCTGCAAAACAAAAAATTGAATGGACAAACCTGATGTTTTTCTTGCCCAGTTAGTGCTTTCTTTCCCTGAAGTGCAGGTTCCTAAAAATGTGCCAGAAATGGCAGCGCAGAGGAGAAGAGGCTGCCAATACTTGTAAGTTACTTACCAAGAAAGTAATGTGCACATGCGAATGAACTCTAGTACGTGCAAGTTGAAGTATTGAAGACAGCTGCTGTTATCCAAAGTAAATGAGGATGCTAAATCTCTACAGCACTTAACAGAGCGTTAGTTGTGCCTGTGTGAACATCGTCAGTACTGCTCAAAGGTCCATTACAGGAAACACAGTTGACAGCCTTGTACGTGCTGTCACAAAAATGGAGAAAACTGAGCTCGCCTGTTGACCCTGTGGTATGCTGCACGTGATCAGTGACTGACCACAACCGAGCCAAGACTGCTTGCTTGATGCAAAACTTAAACGTGCAAAAGCTCACACCGTCTCGCACTACTCTTGGTTGGCCCCATCTTTCTTCGTGTTCCCAACTTGTTCACCTTGGTGTTCAAAGCGCGCTCTCAACACAGAAACGAAAATAGAAGGAACAGACGAGACTGCACTAACTCGCAACTATTTGTTTAATGAAAAGACAGACAAGTGTATACTGACTACATCTTGCATAATGTGTTCATCCCACCCAAGAAAAAAACCACAAAAGCAACTTTTACAGGGATTATTTGGAATCGGAGGCACACGTGGTATAGGGACTGGGGAAGTGCATTGAAGAAGCAAAACCACGAAATATTGAACCTTGCTAAATCCGCAACAAGTGGCACAGAGAAGAGTATTCCTTGTCAGTTATGAAAATGGAAGGGGTAGTAACAACACATCAGTCGCCGCATTGTTAGGGTGTCCCAGCTATCATGCCCCAAGAGTTAAAAAAAGAGCAATGGCGTTACTCGAAGAAAACCTAGTGCGTAATGTTTGCAGTACTGTGGGGAAATGGACAGCAATTTTTTCGTTAATGATACTTTCATAATTAATTCTAATTAATAATCCAACTCGCGCATTGTTGTCCTAATCACTGAAGTGTCAATGAGGCACTTGTAGGTACTTATGAGGGGCATCTAACTGCAGTATTTTCAGCGACGAACTAATTGCGTACTCGTTTATTGTGGCTGATAAAGAAAAGCCACGAAATATGAAAAATACCACGTGACCGTGCTTCCGCGCGCATTGTAAAGCAGCGTCCCCAAATAAGCTGATTGAAAGCAACTGCTTTGCCTGTCACCTGCCCGAAGAGACAGCGCATCACCTTGATAATGAAGGAGCAGCAACAGCAAGATTTGCGGGGTGTGTGTGTGCAGATAAGGCACAAACTTGGTCGCGATTTCTTCTTTCTTTCGTTTGTTTATTTTATTTTGGCTAACTCAGAGGCAGCCAGTTTGATGGCATTGCTTTACAATGCACGCTAATGCATGCGGCACAGTAAGCACAGCACAGTAAGCAACTACTAAAGTAAGCACAGGCACCGTCACGTGGTATTTGTTATATTTCGCGGGTTTTCTTCATCAGTCATAATAAATGAGCACACAATTAATTCGTCGCTCAAAATACTGCAGTTAGATGCCCCTCGTGGGTACCTACAAGTGCCTCATTGACACTTTATTGATTAAGACAATACTTCTCGAGTTAGATAATTACAATTAATTCGTTAAGTCTCATTAACGAAAAAAATTCTGCCCGCTTCTCCACAGTACTGCAAACATTATGCACTAGGTTTTCTTTGAGTCGCGATATTAAAGAGTGCGTTACTGCTGGTATTTTGAACGTTATTCAAGTCGTTTTTGGGATTATTAGGACTTAATCTGTTAATAAACTACTGCAGCGCTGACAAAGAAACTGCACAAATGAAATGGCAGTATCTCTACTCTGTGGATGATGGCGAGGGTGCGAAGTACGGGGACTCGAAATGACATCCAAGTTGCGCCCCGAGTGACATCCGATTTGCGCCGTGAGTTGCACCTTGATTATTCCCTAGTAAATGAAACTGCAACTCGCGGCTCAAATCAAATTTTGCTTGATTATCGCTTGATGGTGGTGTGTGCACGGATGGATGCAGATGGACATTGGGAGGTCCTAAGGTACTTCGCACCATTACAGGCGAGGGCGTAAGCCGTTTGATTCTCGGCTACTAACTCACGATCGTAGTCCAATGGGTAAGATGACTGACACTAACTCTGTCTGGTCTACCAGACACAGGCTCGAATCCTGCCAGTGCCTGTGATTTTTTGTGATTGTAAATGCTATGCGCATGGACACAGGCAGACTTTGTGCAGTCCTAAGGTACTCTGCACTTAAAATGAAGCAGACAATGTAGCGCAGTAAGTGCAGTCTCTTTTCAAAACGTGTTCGTGCGTTGACAACCGGGTTCGTCGCTTCGGCGGAGTGATACAACAGTGAGCTATTGTCGTTCCTAACTTTTATAGCCATGGTACTTGAAATGACACCATGCACAGAGAGCCATTCCGTCATATGGGCAAGATATTGGGAGTGCTGCACGTCCACTTTGTAGAATATGAAAGATCATCACCAAGAATAGGGTACTTGACATCGGCCACAATGAAAACCTCTGAAAGCTGCGATGTTGGCCAAAATTCAGTGCGCATGGCCACTCATGATAAATGAATGGGAAGGAGCCCTTATAAAAGGAATCGTTCTAGTGGAGAGGCCAGTAGGATGGCTTCCGTACGAACCAAATGATGGCAACATAGAAAAGGTAGCCAGCTGCCTGACTTGGTCCCCGTACCACCTAAAGGGTCAGGTCTCCGGGTTTCGTGTGTTCAAGCAGGACCCTGGGGGGCGGTATTGCCAGAAGTACGATGATACCGACAGACACCTGCCCAGCTCACTGAGCGTGAAAGAAGACCTGTTTTGGGAGTGACCTGAATTCGGAGGTGCAGCCCGCGCTAACGCGAGCAAAGTGTTCGCCAACTGATGAGTCAGTGAAGATCTCAAGTTTGACAAAACCTGAGGTTATGACAGGTTGGGGTCATGCTGGCAACTGTGGTGATCCACTATGTTGTCAGCCAGCCCCATGAGCTGGATGTCTAGCAGCATATTGTGATGTTGGAGGGGAGTTGCAGAGCGTTGGAGTTGTGGTCCTGATCTGGATCACCCAACAGCTACTCAAACACGAAGAAACTACGCTTCGTCAAATTCACACAAACACTTTCCCTCACTCCACCTGGCCAACGCCCCCTGTATTAACATTGCCTGACGCGTCGCGCGCTTTTCAATGGGACGGGTAGGTACGCTTAGTTCAGGCACTGATCCGCTATGTGGCGCGTGCCGGCGGACATCTCGCCTTACGTCACTGCTCGCGAGTCACGAACGCTGCACCCACTTCTACGACGTGTGTCTGTCAGCTTGCCTGTTGGGCTTCAATGGCCGTTTCGCTTACATCATAGCCGCGACGGGGCGCTAGTTCTGTGGCGCAGTGGGGATCTCGTTCAACGTGTCACTCGCTTCATACTTGCTGCATTTTTCCAAAGATAAAGACGGATGCGGACTTAAATAGTGTAAGAACATACTGATTGTCGGGTAGACATATAGCTAACAGAAAAACGATATTTTTGGATGGGGCAGCCATTATTTTACTGATATTTTTTTTTCTCGAGTATTTAGAGAAGAAAAAATTGCGTGCACGTTTTTTGTTCAGGCGCTCACTTCTACGATTACTTTCCAATTATATCACGTGCTTGTAAACTTCAGAAAATAAAAAATTCCCCCGCATTTCCCCGAGGGGGAGAATGTGAAAGTGCGAATGCACGGTTGTCGGCCCGCTTGCGGCGCTTGCGCTCGGCCCCCGCAGCCCACCGCCTCGCCGCCTTCTCTTCCATCTCTTCCATCGGGTTTGTAGTATCACGTGTACACCACGCAGTTATCAAGCCGCTATAACGCCGCTGAGTCGCAAACGCACGCCGCTGACGACGTAGTTTGAATGCGTTAAAGATATACGGCGCGTTACTAACACTGATATCAGCGTCGCGTCCGTGGCTTGGTCGGTAGAGCGTCGCGCTGCGGCCGCAAAGTCCTCGGATCGAAACCTGCCGCCGGATGCTGTTTTTTTTTAAGTGTGAATACACTTAAAAAAAAACTGCTGGAAGCAACAGATATTGGGCAGTATTTAATGACACTAGCACTGACAAAGTGCCAATGCAGCATGGCGAAATTCATATCGGCAAGGAATACAATAACAAAGTAAAAAAAATGCACTTTATAAGCGACCCCAAACCATCCACCGCCGGCGTCGGCGGCGGCGGCGTCCGCAGCGCTCTTTAAAGAAGAAACAGCGCCCGGCGCCAGGTTTCGATCCGAGGACTTTGCGGGCCGCAGCCCGACGCTCTACCGAATAAGCTACGGACGCGACGCTGATATTGTCAGTAACGCGCCTTATATCTTTAACGCATTCAAACTACGTCGTCAGCGGCGTGCGTTGGCGACTCAGCGGCGTTATAGCGGCTTGATAACCATGGTGTACACGTGATACTACAAACCCGATGGAAGAGATGGAAGAGAAGGCGGCGAGGCGGTGGGCTGCGGGGGCCTAGCGCAAGCGCCGCAAGCGGGCCGACAACCGTGCATTCGCACTTTCACATTCTCCCCCTCGGGGAAATGCGGGGGAATTTTTTATATAGAGAGGAGGACTGCGGACGCCGCCGCCGCCGCCGGCGGTGGAAGGTTTGGGGTCGCTTATAAAGTGCATTCGCACTTAATAGGAAATGATAAGCAGCTGGGATCCCGCCACGCTGTCCGGGCGCTTCTACAGTACAGTCCTCAATTTTAGAAGTGCGTACCGATGCGGAGTGTGAACAGGGGGGTCAAAACAATACCTAAATGCGGAGGGGATAGAGGGGGGATGCCCCACTCAGAAAATTTCAGGGCCTGTGATCCGAGTAGATAAGCGCGCAAAGCCGGCATCAGCCTGCGGCAGCGCAAGGGATTTTGCTTCGTGACAAAGGAAGTTTTATCAGTGACAGACCAAGACAGACAGGCATGGTGAAAAACAAGAAGGCGTAGGAGCGCCGCCTCGGGAACGCTAAACAAACTTTCCACTATTTTGCATAGTTTCCGAGAAGCGGCGCTGGCTGGCGGACACGAAAGCACGCTGGAAGGCTACGGAGCGGGGAAGGGTAGGAGAGAGAAACAGGAGAGTGGCTGTTTGGCCATTTTTCGCTCACGCGTTAGGCAATGTTTATACAGGCGGCGTTGACCTGGCTATACTGCCTCTACCCAACCCAGTAACCTGCAGAGTGTAAATTTTGTTTGCAACCAGGCACCCTCCCCCACATCATCATTGGGTGTGCTTACAAACCAGACCTCTCACCTTTCTTCAAGCTGTGGGTGAAGCTAAAACGGAAGACTGGGCGAGTTGGTACTTGTTCATACAGTCGAACACGGATATATCGAACACGGGTATATCGAATTATTGTCTATATCGAACTCATAAATTATCCCCTTGAAAATTCTGTGTAAAAGTATAGGAATTCGTACGTTTATATCGAACTGTATTTTTCCCGACATCGGGTATATCGAACGCCGCGGGAGCTGGTAGGTGCTCTTCGGCGGTCGCTACACCCCCGATTGAGGTTGAGGAGGATGTGGAGGAATGCGCGGGCATGGCGAAGGTCGGGTACAGCAGGCGACTCCTCGATAGGCTTTTGATGAACCTCCGCGTGGGCACCGAGCTTGAGGTCGACCTGCTGGGAGGCATACATATGATGACAAGCGCTTGGAACGGCGTGAAGAAGGAGTCCGTGGCCAACTGCTTCCGGAAGGCAGGCTTTGTGACGGCCGAACTTCCCGAAGCTTGCGAAGACGGCGACGACGACGACGACGAGTGCAAGGGCGACACGTTTCGTCAGTTGTCGTCCCTTTTCCCGGCTGCTGTTCCAGCCGGAGTGTCTCCCGACGACTTCGTGAACGCTGACACCAATGTTCAGGCTGTTTCGAGCATGGGTGACGAGGATATTGTAGCTGCGGTCGCAGGAACCCAGGCCGATAGCTCGAGTGGTGAAGATCGTCCGGACGAGGAGGCGGCTACACGATCGTACTCCGCGGGAGAAGTGGCCGCTGCGTTCAGCTTGATTCGCCGTTGTTGCGGCGACATGGAAAGAACTTTTTTCTCACGATTTTTTTCAGCGATTTTTTTTCTCACGGAAATAAAGCGTCCTGTTGCGTCGTGAGTGCGGAATTAGTTGTCATTCTTGAATGCGCCCATCGGTAAGTGATCGTTCGCCATAGGTGAAGTCTCAGAGCCCATATTTTTTATATCGAATTTTTCATATATCGAACTATTTCGCGATCCCCTTGGAGTTCGATATATCGGTGTTCGACTGTATTAACAGCGCTACCGACACAGACAGAAAGAAGAGGGCACAAACACGGCGCTGTGGGTGAACCTGGTAACCAGCACTGACCTTGAAGCCCGGCAACAATCTATTGGTGTCCAGGGCAGAGACCAAGTTCTCACTGCTGCTCCAGGAGTTAGGTATCACACCCATTTCTCTGTGAGGTAAAGTTCTCTACTAGTACTACTACTACAACAACTACTACTACTACGACTACTACTACTACTACTACAACTACTATGACGACTACTAGTACTACCACGACTACTAGTACTACTACTACTACTACTTCTACTACAATGACAACTACTAATACTACTACAACTACTAGTACTAGTACTACTGCTACTAACGACAACTACTAATACTACAACTAATAGTACTACTACTACTTATAGTACAACGACAACTACTACTACTTAACTACTACTACGACGACTACTACAACTACAACTACTAGTGCTACTACTACGACTAGTACTACTACGACAGTTGCCGCATGCAGCAGAGCCAGTGGGAGGTCTGGCTATCGCAGATGCCATCAGTATTCACGAGCTGTTGTGGTCTGTTGGGTTTCGACTTCTACGTAATAGGGTTGGACGATCATGACGTTCATGTGGTTGTACAATGCTACTGCATGGCTGCGCCTATAGAGTGGGTGTCAAGGATGTCAAAATGCTCATCTGTGACACTGCTTGGCAAGGAGGGTACAAAGTTGTGTTTAGTTTTGCTTGGTGTGCTTGCGTGTCTGGAATGCAAATGCATGATGGCTTCCCCTGGCATTGTACACCCCCTGTTGTTAGGCCTTGCTGGCGTACTTGAGTGATCATGGCGTGATCGACTGCGCTTGGCTGGCACCAGAACTGGTGGTACACCCGACGTCAAAACACTTTCTACCCCGAAACACGGTGCAAGTTAGTGGCTGCTCCAACAAACACCAGGCAGACAGGTGGCTTACTGCGGCGCACCATGTAGCCGCAAGGGGCACAGCTTGTTTTGTGTTTCTATATGATTTATGGCTCTTCCCAGCACCTTTTTGTTTGAGAGCCGTGTTTTACGCGTGCTTGAAGAATTTTGAGCACATTCGCTGCTCACAACAATGGACTTTCTTTCCTTATGGGGCACATAGGCTCTCACCGTAAAACAAGCAATAGGCAATAGTAACACATTCATTGATAGAGAGGTAACAACCGTAGCTGCACTATGCCAGGCTGCTTTTAATTGAATGAAGAACTGTAGCACGAGGGAGTTGTTAATTGTTCATAGGTGAAGACATCCGTTGGACAGACTTCAAAAGGCATTTTACTGCATGCTGTTTTGATTGGACATTTAGAACCTTTCAGCTTATAGCTCAATAACTGCCGTGATGCACTATGGGATTACGCTCCGGCGTCCCAGAAATTTCCAGGGTGCATGTTGGGGATGTGATTCACGGCATTCAACAGTGATGATGCCCCTTGATGAGATGACATTTACCCACACGGGCGGATTGGCCAGGGCATTGACTGTGCTAGAGTTAGAGCTTGTTTATTTTAATTTATTGTCAATAAAAAAATGGAGAAAGCAGTCGATAAAAAGCAGAAAAACAAAGGAAAAAACGAGTAACGAATCTAAAAAGAAAGTTGAAAGAAGGCGCGATAATGACTTTCAGTGCTCCATAATTATACACCTAGCGATTCAAGGGGCCTCTGACTGCCTCTCGCAGAAAGATGAGCCTGATTAAATTTATGCACTTCTATTTGTTATATCTCTTATAATAATATTTCGCACACCATTTTGTACCTTTTTAGTTATAAAAAAAGTGACATGGAGAGGGTCACCAACATCAGTCCCTCCAGTAATTGAAAAATTGGAGTACCGTACTGCGAGCATTGTCAACAATTAATAACTCTTCATTTCTATGTTATGCCAGTTGATTAAGAGGAACCTTCTTTTCGGCGTATGAAAGCGTTCCACTTTCAATTACATACACCAGAGTTAGCAAAGACTTGTTTTGCGCATGGCTTACTCGTATCGGGCTTTTCTGCACAGCTTTCGTGTCGTGCGACAAAGCCAACCCAAATGAGGCATGTGCGGTGAAGCATAAAAAATTCCCCGCATTTCCCCGAGGGGAAGAATGTGAAAGTGCGAATGCACGAGTTGAATTTGCGCGGTTCGGTAATGTTCGCGAAAGAGAGATCACACACACACACACAACTACAAAGAAAGAAAGATGCATTTATTCACAGACACCTATTTGTGTTGTCGTTGTACTTGATTGCTAGAGCGGATCTCAGCTTTGAAATTTCGTGTCGGTACTCCTTTAAGCGGGTGCATTAGCCCTTCTCACGCCCGATTCCTGGCCAATCCCCCACGTGGGTATGTGCCATGTCAGCGGCCAGGCAGCGCGCGCCCATCTCCCCCCGTTGCCAAGGAAGACGAGGAGATTCCTGGCCAATCCCCCACGTGGGTATGCTATGCGGACATCGCCGGTGGACGCAGGTTCAGGGTCGCTTAAGAAGTGCATTCGCACTTAAAAGCTTGCATGTCGTGCGGCAGAGCCAACTTGTATTGCTTTGGACGAAGTGGTAAACCAGCCTATTCCGCAAATGGTATACGCAGACGACACCGTTACAACGAGCAGCGCTTTGGCGCCTGATACAGGGGTTTCGTGGCGGCACGGTGCGGGCGCCTTCGCCGCCGCAAAAGCCCTGTACCTAAAGTAAGTCTCGCCACCTCCCCATCAAACTTTTGCCACGCGTCGCCACCCAGGAGCATCCTTCCCCTCACACTTTAGCCAGACGCTGCTCCTCAGTTTGTGGCTCGTTTCCTGCGCTAGCGCCGACAATCCTTTGTTTCACCTGTTCCTGATCATCGGTCAAGCTTCCTAAGGTCGAGATCCACCTGAGGGGACCACCCGCATGAAGATCCATCCATCTGCTGCCGTTTAATCGCCGAACGCAGCCCCGGCCGCGCTGCCCACGGCGGTAAGCCTAGTGGTGGCTGCGGGGAGGCATCATCTCGCGGTGATGACGTCACCCAGCGGGAGTGTGCTCTCGGGCGAGGCGAAAAGCCCAGCGCCTGTCCAGGGGAGCACCGCATACGCTGCGGGAACAGCAGTGCGAATGATTACCACGGTTGAAGGCGAGACTATCTCGGCACAAGAATACGAAGACGACAGCGGATGGCTGCCCAGCCATCGGCGAAAGTTCGGTCGCGCCCTGGCGCAACTCAAGCAGGACGCCAAGCGCCTGGCAGATGTCTCGGTCCGGGAGCCAGGCTCATCATCACACCAGTCACGTGAACGCATGAGGAAACAACCTCCGCAGCACCGCCCCAAGTACCCTCGCCTACCCAAGGACGACATCAAAGTCGTCATTCGTCCTCGAGAGGGCCTGAATGTCACACAGGTGAGCGACGCTCAGCTGCGAGACAGCATTCTGCAGTCTGCGGGCTTCACATTGGCCCAAGCCTCTGAAGACATCTTACGATCCAATCCTGAACAAAACATCCTAATCGTGAGTACGCCGGCGCTCGCTCGAGCGGAAAAATATGCAAAGATCTCCGAGTTGAAAATAGGAGAAGCACAGTACGCTGCTGTGGCTTATACCACGTCACCCGAGGATTCAGTGAAAGGAGTCATCCATAACGTACCAAGCTACGACTCGGCAGAAGACATAGCGAGAAGCCTAATCTACTCGAGGAACCCCACAGCGTTGCACGCCAGAAGAATGGGGAAGACGAACTCAGTGATTATAGCATTTGCGGGTACAAAAGTGCCCTACTTTGTCTATTACCGCGGAGCAGAATACCGGTGTTTCCTGCACAAAAAGAAACACGAAGTGTGCGCAGCGTGCGGCAAAGTCGGACATCGCATGGACGTCTGCCCGTACCCAGACAAATCCTACTGCGGCGCATGTGGTCTTGCAAATCCCATGGAGGAACACGAGTGTGTGGTGAAGTGTGCCTTGTGTGGGAAAGGACATCCTACAGGGGACAAAAAGTGCAAACAGCGCTACAAGACACCTTACGTGTTGAGGCAGCGCGAATGGCTCCGACAGCAACAAGGCCTCCAGCATCAACGACGCGGCAGTGGAGTCGAAGAAACCAGAGGACAAAAAGAGAAAGAGCACTCAGAAGCCTTCCCGCCGTTGGCAACCCCGCACAACATGGAGGGAGCTGGACGACACTCACGCTCCCAGTCCAGAAGAAGGGGACGACAACAACGCAGCGCCTCACGCTCGGCATCTCAGAAGAACAAGATGGAAGGAAGCCTCGACGCTAAGGTGAGTTGGGCAACGGCGGCCTCTCAGGGTAACACCGCACACAAAGTAACAAGTACGAAGAAAAATGATACCCCACCCCTTGCAGGCGAGGAAATCACTCGCATTCGACAAACCCTCGAATTGGTTCTAAAGGAAAACAGGCAGCTCAAAGCTGAAATTGCTATGCTGAAGCGTAACCAGACAACTGCAGCTAACGTAACTTCCCTCACTCCCTCTCCACCAACTGCCAACATCGTGTGCGCCTCCGAAAACACCTCTCCTCCGATTAAAAGGAAAGCCGCGGATATTCCTCAGGGCACCGCCCAACAGCAAGACCTCTTGAATCTGGAAAATAATCTTGTAGGCCAAATCAACAAAATTGGCAGCATGGTTACGGCCTTAGCCGACACCTTCACTAAGCAGCAAGAAGCCTGGAGCGCCAAATTTGTCGCCATAGAAGACACCATCACACGTATGCAACAGACTACATCCAACGCCGGCCCACAAAGGACAACAAAAATGTACATGCGTCCCCTTAATGTTGTAGCGGAAGGACCCAAGAAATCTGAGTCTACTGGCGACCGTCATGGAGCAGAACCGCAATAAAACATATCGAATTTGGCAATGGAACTGCCGAGGTTTCAAAAACAAACGAGGAAATTTGCAACAATACATCAATATGCTCACACCTGACAATCCTGATGTTATAGCCCTTCAAGAAACTAATGGCCAGGCGAAGCTTACGGGCTTTAGCCCATTCAGTTCCTCCCCCTCGTTGGCACACAGGAAAAAACGTTTGGGAGTTACAACCCTCATTCGAAGAAACATCCCAGTCATCCAGCATTCAACGGAGATCGAGGAACCAGAAAATGTGTTAACTGAAATTATTTCTGGGCGGAAACAAGGCGGAGGTAGTCTCTTTGTTTTAAATGTGTATAGTAGCCCTAGTAAGACGCACTCCTTCTCCAAGCTTCTCAGAAAAACTATGGACATAGCCAGACGTCAACCTGTGGTTGTCCTTGGTGACTTTAATTCCCCACACCCGGCGTGGGGATACCCCAGAGAGGTCAAGAAAGGAAGAATATTATGGGAAGATGCGCAGTCATTAAGATTGACCCTGCTCACTGACCCTACATACCCCACAAGGGTGGGTAACAGCGTCACAAGGGACACCACCCCGGACCTCACTTTCACAAAAAATATCAAGGAGGCCATCTGGAACAACACGCGTAGAAACCTCGGAAGTGATCATTACATAGTCGAAACAATTATCCAGACCGGACCAGCTAAATCAATGGGCAGACGACATATGATTACCAAGTGGGACACATTCCGGAAATTACGAGAAGCAAATGTAGAACCAGATGGGGCAGCGATCGAAGACTTGGATGAGTGGATTTCGGAGCTACAAAGCCATGTTGACCTGGCCACACACATTATACCCGAAGAGGCAGACTTATGGCAGGCTGACTCCAGACTTCTACACATGTGGGAGGCTAAAGCCAGCATCCAGGCGCGGCTCCACAAGCAGAAACTGAATCGCCCCCTTCGCAGGAGATTAGCAAGACTGAATCGGGAAATTGAAGCACACGCTAACTATCTCACGAATCAGCAATGGCATACTGTATGCGACCGCATGGATTGCCAAATGGGGAAAATCAGCACGTGGAATACGTTAAGAAGCCTCCTGGACCCCAACGGAGGTAAAACGGTACAGCGAAATAACCTGCTAGCTCTCCTACATACATATGGCGGTGATGAGCAGCAACTTTTGAAAACTATTAAGGACCTCTACATTAAAGAGGGAGACCCAGAGCCGTTGCCAGAATACACTGGTCCTGAAAACTCCGAACTCGACAGGCCTCTAACGGAGGCTGAAATTCGAGCTGCACTAACGAATCTCCGGACCAAATCGGCGCCTGGCCCGGATGGAGTCACGAATAAACTGCTGACTAACTTGGACGATCCTTCCATAGCCGCCCTCACACGGTACATGAACCAGTGCTGGGAACGAGGGCAAATCCCGCCCGCCTGGAAAACAGCTAAGATCTCCATGATACCGAAACCGGGCAAGGAACTCAAGTTGGAGAACTTACGGCCTATTTCTCTTACGTCTTGCCTGGGCAAGCTTCTGGAGCATGTGGTGCTGAATAGGTTGTACAAGCACATGGAGACAAACCACTTGTTTCCTCACACGATGGTGGGTTTCAGGCCCAAGCTTTCCACGCAAGACGTCATGCTGCAACTAAAACACCAGATCTTGGACATTCAAGGTTCGGACCTTGACACTAGAGTTATACTTGGACTGGACCTCACCAAGGCATTTGACAACGTCAGACACGATGCCATTCTATACAATCTGGCCGAGCTTGGAGTCGGGCGCCGTGCCTATGCATACATCAAGGACTTTCTGTCTCATCGCACGGCACGTCTCACCCTGGGAGGACTTGAATCGGAGCTCATTCAAATGGGGAGTCAGGGCACACCACAGGGATCCGTACTGTCGCCCTTCATCTTCAACGTCGCCATGATCAAGCTGCCTCCACTCCTAGAGGCTATTCCGGGAATCCAACATAGCCTCTACGCAGATGATATTACAATCTGGGCGACTGGAGGCAGTGATGGGGACCTGGAGGAAAGGCTGCAGCAAGCTGCCGATGCAGTCCACGCCTACATCACCCCGAGAGGTCTTGCTTGCTCACCTCAAAAATCGGAGATCCTTTTCTACCAACCTCCCAAACAGGGAAGAAGAAAGAAAGACGTCCCGAACATTCAAGTGTATATACAGGGCAGCCTGATTCCACGCGTCGAGTGCATTCGCGTACTCGGCCTTCGTGTTCAAGCAAATGGAGCCAACACAGCTACTGTATCGACGTTGAAATCTAGTGCGGAGCAAATCAGCCGACTTATAGCCCGCATAGCTAACAAACACCACGGCCTCAAGGAGGCAAATTTACTGCGCCTGGTTCATGCTTTTATTATAAGTCGCATCATATACGTGGCTCCTTTTCTGAACTTCAAAAGAGCAGAAATAGAGAAGCTCCAGTGCATCATCCGGAAAGCCTACAAGCAAGCTGTAGGAATACCCGTCATGGCATCCACGGAGCGCTTCCAAGCAATGGGGGTGCACAATACCCTGGAAGAGCTAGTAGAAGCACAAAGGATGGCACAGCTGCACAGGCTCTCGTGCAGCGAGACTGGCCGCGCAATTCTAAGGTCCCTGCGCATCCCCTTCGCTTCTCAACACGGTATCAAATGCTCTCTGGATGACAGCACTCGATCATACATCCATTGTTCTCCCATACCACGAAATATGCACCCGGATCATCATCAAGACAGAAGAACCGCCAGAGCTACTGCACTTCACCGGCAGCTGTGCGGGAACCCACATGTCCTCTATGTGGATGCTGCGGATTATCACGACCGACCGGCTGCGGCCGTAGCCGTAGTAGACCAGCAAGGAAACTCAGTGACCTCGGGCACAATCATGACGACGCACCCTGAGGTGGCAGAAGAAGCGGCTATTGCGCTCGCAATAGCTAGCACGGAAGCCAAAATTATTGTGTCTGATTCCAAGACAGCAATAAGAAACTTCCTGGCGGGACGAATATCCCGGCCAGCGGCCAAAATTCTTTCTACGTTTATTGGCGACAGATGCAGGCATGTTCGCCTTGTATGGACACCAGCGCACTCGTCCCTGCCGGGGAATGAACTGGCTCACGAGGCAGCCCGAGATTTCGGCAACCAGGCTGACCTCGACGGAGACATCGGGCCTACGTTCACGGGGAGCAGAGACAGGCTGGCCACGTACAGGGAGATCACACACCACTACAGGTTGAGTCGCCTCAAGTACCCTGCACCACACTCTTCCCTCAACAGATGGCAGTCGGTTGCGTGGAGACGAATACAGTCGAACACCTTCCCCAACCCTGTTCTCTACAACCGATATTACCCAGACACGTATTCCGACAGATGCAAGTGGTTGGCAGACAAAGCCACCCTACAACACATCATATGGGCATGCCCACAGAAACCTCGTTCCCCTAATAGAGCATTAAACATCAGGACTCAGGAGCAATGGGAGGCCGCCTTGCTCAGCTCTCACCCCGACGTACAACAACTACTCGTCCAGCTGGCGGAAGATGCCGCTAGGGCCCACGGGCTCATGGCCGCCATCTAACGGGGAAGGCTAGGTGACTTCCTCCCTGTCACCCCCTTCCTTCTACCAGTTTGGGCTCAAATAAAGTTCCTTCTCTCTCTCTCTCTCGTTTGAAACACGTGTCATTTGCGCGGGAGGTTCAAACATATGATTGGCAACAAAGTGCTCGGCGGCGTCGAAGCGCTGCGAGATAACGGCCGAGTAGCACGCACCGCCGTGCGTTCGCTGATCACGCAATCACTTAAGACGCAGCAGATATGCGCCGTGACCTAGTCTGCAGTTCACGCTGCGCACAAATTTCTCATTAGGGAGTAGTATATTGTAATCGTCATGTGATTTTTTTAGTTGATAACCAGGATGATGTGCAACTGCTGGAAGCAACAGATATTGGGCAGTATTTAATGACACTAGCACTGACAAAGTGCCAATGCAGCATGGCGAAATTCATATCGGCAAGGAATACAATAACAAAGTAAAAAAAAAACTAATTAAAAAATTTGTGCACCTTGACCTAGTGGTTCAGGGCTGAAGAAACAGCAGAGCTGACGGGTTCTCGCCCATCTTTAGAGATCCGGCTGTCGTACCTCACATTTATTTTCTATCTTGCCGATGAAAGTTCTCCTTGACTGGCAGGCCCGGGTCGTTTCGTCTGCAGCCTTTCACACCTCCAGGGGTGAGACAGCTGCGCATATTGCGCAGTTTTGATACAAATTTGTTTTCCTGCGCCAGGCTGCTCCAAAAGCTTGAGAATTGCAAAATATGCGCCAAACAAGGATTTTAACGCTCCCTTCAGTTTCAGTGGGGAAATGCTTACTGATGGCATAATTTTCCAGCACCCCCAAGTTCATGCTGTTTGTAAAGGTTTAATTGATTGATCATTCAATAAAAAACCGGCATAAAATTGTCTTCGAGACAGTTTTTTTTCCAAAATGACAATGTCTGTCAGTTTTTAAAGTTTTCCCATCGAAAACCTTTGCAAATTCCTGCAGAAAATTACTGTGTACGGAGGCGACAAACTGCTTGTGCAAGTTGATGAAAAAACAGCAATTTTCGGAGCGCCGTATCTCCGGAACGACATTACGGGGCGCCGCCATCTTGGTGTGGTGAAGATTGAAAAACGTGGCCGCCGGGCGAAGCAGTTGCTCGGGGTTCAGGCAGAGTGCTCTTCGCTGATTTCTGTCGTGGTTTTTGTTATGGGGGTGGCTGGGTTTGCATTTAGACTGAGTTGTTGCGGGAGGTTGCGCGACTCGAAAGACGGGACTTCATCAAAAACAACGTGGTGCCCGCGAATTCGCCATGTTTCGGCCTTGAGTGTGAGGAGTGGTGCGTGCTTGAAATGATATTTCGGACTCATTGCAGTGTTATAAAACGCTGAGTTATTGCTGCCTTTGACAACGAGCTCGCGAGCCGCGGGAATGGGGCGATATCGACACTGCAGAAGTGGCGGCGCAGGCTACATCGCCGCAAAATGTTCAAGCAGTGTCCGATAGCGGGACGGGCTATTATTGCACGCTAGTACTAATGGTTTCATCTATCTGAAGTGAAATTTAACGCCAAGAAAAAGGTGGCTAAACAGACCAACATTAGTCAAATTACGATCGCAGGGAACGTGCACCTAGGGGATTGAAATGGGAGGGCTGTTGGGGTGCGACGACTGTCAGTGACCCTCGCTTTGCGCAACTTTTGCCGGGGCTCTCTACTCTTGTGCGTAAGGCCGAGTATGGGATTACAAAAATATTAATTTCGGTATCCACATGATATTATAAAAATGACTTACGATTGCTTAGTTTGTCAATTCAATATGTTCGACGGCACTCCATGCTATCTATCAGGCCTAAGAAGTAAAAAAAATGGTTTGTAAAAAGGTAGTGCAGTTCGTACCTTGTGATGCTCCGGTAGAAAAAACTTTATTGCTAAGAAGTAAAAAAAAAATGGTTTGTGAAAAGGTGGTGCAGTTCGTACCTTGTGATGCTCCTGTAGAAAAAACTTTATTTAAAGGCTGTTTCAGTGTTATGCACGTTCGAAACCGATTAAAGAGTGCAGTTTTTTCCTCCAAGTTGCCAAAAAGTTGATTTTTTAAAAGCTCCTAAGGTGACATAATTAATGTCATCTTCTGCTTCAAATCAAGGTTCGTCTGCTCCAAAATCGAAATTTCGCTGCTCCAAAAGCTGCTCCCAAAACTGATTAGCTGTCTCACCCCTGCACCTCTCCCAAAGTATACTGCGTCAGCACGCGTGCTATAACCCGCGGACAAGCCCAAAGCCCACGCGCGCGCTGCGAAATCAAAGGAAATGATCTGGGCCCGGATTGCGATGATAGCTCGATCAGACAGCGCCGTTTTCATAACGCGAGGGACGCCGGTTCGATTCCAACCACCGGAAGCGTTTTTTCCCCCCACTTGGTTGCACATGGTATTGTTCCACGCTGCTGCTAACCCTGCAGCCCTCGGTCCTTTGGGGAGTCCCAGTGGTTAGGTTGCCGGATTTACGGCGTAAAGGTCCCGGGTTCGATTCCCGGGAACCCTGCGACCACACTTTTTTTGGGGTGCGAGGTAGTGCGAGGAATTGGAAAGGCGTACGGTGTAATTGTTACGGACCTCACCTTTGCGGATGCAGTAATCTGTTTAAAATAACACCCTACCTCGCCTAGAAGTACATCAAATAACGGTTGGTCGTTTGGCTTTATGTGTGCATAGTAAAGCAACTAACGAAGCAATGCAGCGAGATATGGGCGGGAGTCGTTGAAAGTTTGCGAAGGTCGGAGTAAAATACCTTTAGAGATGAGGTTAATAGCAGTGGATCTACTTAAGTGGACAGCTAAAGTGTTTAGCCCTCTCCACATGAAGGATAAGAAGAACCTAAACACAACCTATTCCTAAACATAACCGCAGAGAGAGAGAGAGAGAGAGAGAGAGAGAGAGAGAGAGAGAGAGAGACAGCTCCTCACTAGAGGAGAGGTGTGTCGGAATATCAACACTGACATGCTACCCAGCGGGGCAGAAGAAGGCAAGGGAGGATAGGGAGGATAGGAAAGGTCGTACAAATAACAGGGCAAAAGAAAGACGCGAAAAGAAGTGAAAAAAAAAGAAGTGTTCAGTTTGTGTGAGGAGTTTGATGAACATCACGGTAATATTCTAAACCATTTCAGTGACGCCGATTTTGTTCAGGAAATGAGGCAATGCCGCTAGTGCTTTCCGTTGAACTTAAGGGGAGGGCCATGGACCGAGACCTACTTTTAAGCTAATTGGTCCCGGGCTCGCAGAGCCTTTCGTTCAACCAAAAGGTGAGAATGCAGTTTGTACAATGCGCAACCACACAACAGGCACAGCCGAACTCAAGCACTAGACGCACGTAACTACGGTAACAAAGGCAGCGTGTCTCCACGAATTCTGAATTTATGGTTGTATAGCCCGCTGAACACGTCCCAAGTTCTTCCACCGTTGGCAGCAATGTGTTTATTATGATGACGACGGGTAAGTTGGAAACCGCGATTGTTTCAGTACTGCCACGTCCATGGGAGTAGTAGTAGAAACTTTTATTGTGCCCGTGATGGGGTCAAAAAAGAAATTACCCCACCTTCCCGCGAGGGGAACCCTGTGGAGATGCGACGCATCTTGGGGGTTCACTTGGTGCTTCCGTTGGGTTGATTCTCTAATTGCGTGAAACGTGTGAGGAACGCGTATGATGCATTCTTTATTTCTTTGGCCGGTGCTGGAACGACCGCGGCTATGACGCAACGTGGCGCGGCTATGACGCAACACAATCCAACACAATCCACTTTAATCCAATCCAATCCAAATCCAAGCCAAGCCAAGCCAAGCCAACCCAATCGAATCCAATCCAATGCCCCTCGCGAGAGAGTGTTCGCTATCGGAGAGGAGAGGGGTGAGCGGCGGAGAGCGCAGCTCGCGCGGCGAGGAGAATGGGGGAGGGGTGTGGACGGACAACAACAACGCCGTATGGAGGGACAAGGCGAGTGAATGAGAGGCAGTCGCATCTAAAAGGAAAGGGACGAAGGATAAGGCCGTGTCTTCTACTCGTCTTCCTCCCCTCTTCCTCAGTCGTCAGCCAGAAGACCCTGGATTCTGGCCATCGCCTCCTGTATTTTTACAATGCCAAACGCATCGCGCACTTCCCAATGGGAGTGAGTGGTACGCCTGCAGTGCCCACATGTCGCGAGGTTGGGCCCCGAGCTGAACCGGGACCACGCAATCGTAAGTGACTTCGAGAGCGGTTTGTGCCTTGTTGCCAAGGCAACCAATGTTTGAGATTGTCAAAGAACTGGCGCTCGCGCCAGCGCTAGAAAGCTCAGAGCCGCGGCGGAGGTTGTTTTGCCAACGTTGCCGCTCTCCACCACGCGTAGCCCCAAGCTGAACTGGTCACATGACTGAAGCGCTGGGAAGGCTACCGATTGGGGGAGAGTGGCCAGAGTAGAAGGAGAGGGCTTGGTTGGCCGGTCAGGGCTGATGCGTTTGACAGGAGGCGAAGATTCTGGCGGCGGCCTCGGCCATAGAATCATTTTTTTCTTCGTTGTATGTTTCGGCTGGCGGATCTCGGGGACTTGCAGTCGCACCCAAGTATTCTTCAGCATCGTGGGAAATGTCTACAGTCACCTGTACAGCCTGGCTAAGCCGACAGCATGGTTTGTCTTCGAAAAAGAAATCAAGATGTTATATCTGGTGCCTGCAGTTGAGATGATCTTTGTGCATATGTGACGCCACAGTGTACTAGAGGAAGCTTGACAACAACACTTACTACTTGTATGTAGCGTATAGTGAATGGAAGGTGCTGGAAAATAAGAGCTTATCGTAAGGGTTTGTTGTTCTTGAACGAAATATAATTTTCGCGGCCATGCAAAATTGCTGACCAAGCGCGTACCGCAGTGGTTTGCGGGAAGATAATTCCCAGAATTCCGTTCTCTAGTAGATGAACTACCGCAATTGTCGCACCAAACATGCGAAAATGACAGGGTGAAGTAGAGGTGCGGATTATATGCGAGGTGCTGCCGTTGGTGCAGCTTCACCGCAATGCGCGTTGGGCTGTGATGCCCCTACAGCAGTAATAGCGACTAAGCCACTGCTATCCCATTGACAGCGCTTATTTTGCACACACAGCTCAACAATACACCAAACTGAAAAAAAAAAATGTATGCGGCAAGTCATCTACTTGCGTAGTCAGCTAGGCAAGTTCTTTTGCTTAAACCAATGTGCAACGTTGCTTGAGAAGTAGCTTTGGTCCGTCAAACTTTTATGTATAAAATATGCGGGCAATATGCGGAGATAAATTTGTTTATTCGTCGACCGAGAGTGGGGGTGTGGGTTATATACAGGGGCGGGTGATGCGCGCGAAAATACGGTATTCCGCTTAGAAAATATTACAGATTATTACAAAAGTAGTAGAGGAGTTAGACTGCACACAGATTGCAAAAAAGGCAGATCGAAACAATGAATGAATAAGCTTCATTGTTTCGGCAGAAAGGCAATTTGTAATCTACGATGCGAAACACCTGAAGATCCGCAAGTGGTAGGTCAATCAGGTCATGGAATGATTTTCTGTGGGCAGAGCACTGTGCAGCCACAGGCAAGTCAACAAGAAAGCGCTTAGATGGCAGCACGGATTGAAGACGGGCCGGTTGGTACATAATTGAGTTATAAAACAGCGCGGGAAACGAGACTACAGGAAAGGCACACAGAAAGGGTGCTGGCCAGATGACTGATGCACATTGAAGAATCTTGGAGGTGAAGCGGAAATGAAACGGAAGAGAAGCCCGATGTAGAAGAAATTGACTGTGTGCCTTTCTGTGTGTGCTCTTATGCGCCTTTCTGTAGTCTCGTTTCCCGCATGTTTTATAACTTTTAGATGGGTTTAGCCAGATACGCAACCCAACACCCATGTGGTCCAGGATTGTAGGTTTGTGTCCTCTTCGATAAACTCAGTCGGGAAGCGGGAGTTATAAACCAGAGTAATAGAGAGTGTGTGTTGTTCGCAGTTGGCATGCAATGAACGTTTAGGCGTTGCAGGTTGTTTTGATTAGATATCTTAATTTACGCTTCTCTACGAAAACTCTGCTTTTATTGGTCTTCAAGGCAACAATTGAAAATAAAAAGAATAAATAAACTACTTGCTTCAACAATCTTTAGTGCAGGATGAGGCACTCTTGGTCGACGTTCTCTCCTGGTTCACAGTAGATTATCTGGCTGCCACCCCACACACAGGTATACCTCCAACATCAAACTAAGCGTTCGCACAAGCCGCCTCGCATTCATCGCTGGAGTTGAAGTGGTTAGCTCCTGTCAAACAGCGGTGACTGCGAAGCGCCGATAACTCGACACATCGCATCCTCTGGTCTTCAGGCGAGTATACGGCGAAGAACGGGAACAGAAGCTGCCTGCGTCCGCAGGCTGTGACCTGCGGCGTCGGACAGGCCGAGTGGCTTGGGGTCATGCAGCGACTAGCGCACTCAGAATCTGTGCCGAAGACTCCTTCCCCGTTCTGCGGACATCCGCCCCCGGGGAAGCGCCACAGCACGCAGTGGTTACCGTCGAAGACCCAGGGACTGAAGGTGACATCGTCCCTGCGCCAACGCAAAACGCACACTCTGGTTATGTTTTAGAATCATCAGGTTGTTCGCAAGTGTTGGCTTGGCCTGACTTACACCTGTAAACCTGATGCCAGTGCTTTCGAGAGGCTGATGCAAATTAGTTGTGTTACCTCGCAGTCAACTATAAAAACAAAGCTTTATATGAAAATGCAAAAGGAAAGTCCAGTGGTCCCATGTACGCACAAAACGTCTTTGGCGACACCCCATCCGCATGCCCAAAAAGAAAACTCAGGTTGGAGAGGAGTTAGAAGGTGAGGGAGATAGAAGGGTTTACAGATAACGAACCTACACTCCGGCATCTACCGGCACTTGTAAGTGGACACTGCGCATCGGCGGGAACAAAGAAACGAGTCTCTGTCGCAGCAGAACGCACACTGCGTGACGCACAGGTCAGGCGACAAGGCAGGAATGGGTGGTGGCGTTGTGCGCGCAGCAGCGTCCACGTGGCAATGGCCGACACCCGTTGCAGGTTACTTCGTAATGAGGCCACGCGTCACACGTAAAACACCGGCCGCTCGTTTGTACGGAGTGTATGAGTGCATTTTTCAAAGGAGCTCATTTAGTGGTGCAACATCCGGTAAAGCGAAACAAAGCGAAGGATGGTTCCACCCAGTATTAGAGCTGTGTACGCACCGTCCGCAGGCGGCGAACAGCGCCTTCTGGAGGCACCTGGGATCCGGACGGGGGCTGCGGACGCACATGCGCTCGCAATTCTGCCTGGATGCAAACTTGTTCGGTCCTCGGATGCACAGGTGAGCGGTGTCCTCAGCCACTGCCATGCAGCGGTACGCTGTGCGGCTGTACAGGTACTCCGACCTGTTCGCGGAGCAGTAGGTGTACGAGACTTCTTGCACACAAGCAGGCACAGCCTGGAAAAGGAAATCAAAAGACGGAAATGACGAGTGTTACTTTAAAGATTATGCGGGCTTCATTTGTGCACAGATGACTGACAGAATGCTCCGAAAGACGATTTTGTCTTGATGTTTCGGTAAGCGACGTGCGGGGATTGACAAAGTAAGCTGTTGAGAGCGTATTGGTACACAAATTGTCCGATGGCACAGCTAAAAACATTTTGTTCACCTGTATCGTCATGCTTCGCAATTAGCTTGGTCGAGACAAACTCACCGCCATGTTCAGGTCGTCTAAAATAAAGATTTCGCGAGTACTGCCTTCCGGCATGTGGTGCCTTTCAACCCGTCACTTGTTTCTCACGTCACCGGCATTCCCATTCTGGTCTAACGTGTATGAACAGTCAATGACCTGCACAATAAAAACATTGGAACGTGTCACTTTGGCATGAGTTCAAACGGCCTGTTTCGTACGGTGCCTGCGATGTTGGTTGAAGTCAAGTCATCTTGCATTATTACGTTTAAAGCAAGGCCTGCACGTTTTCGGCCGTAAAGCATGAAATGCGACCGACTGATGACGCAACATGAAGGAAACCTGCGAACAAGATGCGGAACCAGTTCCGTAGAAGGTTGCGCCAGGTTATCGTTTCTGTATCAAAAGTGGTACTCACAGTTGGCCGATCCAGAGATGATGACGCGTTGGCCGATGACTGCTTTCTGGCACGTCCACGTCTAGCGCCACTTGTATTCCAAAAGTTGACCTTCGCGGGATGCGTGAAGAGACCCGTTGTCGTTCTCTGATGCTCGTCGTCGTCGTAGCTCGCCGGCACGGTCCGAAGTGCAATTCTTCGACGCAGTGCCGGTGCGTGCTGAAAGGGTCTTCGCGGTAACACTAGAGCCACTGTGGGTTGCCGGAAGAGGTTTTCCGGTTCCGTCGCTCTTTTCCCGTCGTAGGGCTTCACGTGAGACACGGTATGTTCGGCGAGCGGAAGAGTCGTGGGAGAGGTGTCCAGTCTCTTCATCCGTGACACTGTCACCGCAGCCGTGCTCACGAGCGCGGACGTGACGAGCAGCAATGCGAGGATGGGCACCCAGAAGTTCCACGAGAACCGCTTGACTGCGGGGCCGTCCTCCTCGGCAGTGCCGTCGCTGCCGGAGTCGTGGCCTTCTCCGGCGAGGTCGGTGCTCGATAGGGAGGGCCATGTCGTCGACTTCGCCCAGGTTACAGCGTCTAGCGAGGCGGATGACGTGGCCTCTTCTCTGCGAATAGGATTGATCGTTTTCTCGTTTAATAGGGTGCGTGCTCATGGCTTCCGAAAAAATTCGTCCATATCTCCGCAAGCGTGACATGAAGCGTTGCCATTATCACCTCATTGATGTAAAACAATGACGACGGTGCGCATTCTCTGTTGTCAGTCCCGGAGTCTCTGAGGACTGTCCTGGTAGCGTTCTGGAGCTCGGTTTTCTCGTGTACTTTTAATGATGCTTTCGGGTCGAAGGCAGTCAGGACTATCCAGGACTGGCACATCGAGGATGCCCAGTGATGGTGACGAGCCGTGATGCGTGTGTGCGTGTATCGTCCCCACCAGTTTGACGCATCGTTGCCATAACGGCAATTCCTTCATAATATAGAAAACTCCCTAACCGTTATCATTATCGTCACCGATTAAAGCCACCGCCGTCCATAACTGTTTGTGCTTGGAGGATGCTAGATGAATATTTCCATATTAGGGGTGCGTGGGCAGTACTGAGGGGTGAAAACTTGGGCAAATCGCCCCAATACCTCCTCTAATACCCCGGCCACACTAGGGTCCGAATGTCATTTGAACCAAATGTCATTTGACTCAAATGGGGTGCTTCGAATGCCATTCAGGATACGCCGTGCTACACTACAATTTCGATGGCATTTGAAAGCTTTCACAATTGCTCGCCGTGCTGTAGTGGCGCTGTTGTCGCCCCGTTCCGTTATCGTGCAATAATACAGAAATCAAGTTTAGGAGCAGTCTAGGGCAGTAAAATGATATCAAATTAGATGAGACACCAGTTTTGAGTCTAATGTGGTTTCTAATTGCGTAGTTTTTTTTTTGCAACTGACCCACTGGTTTTGAGAGTATGAAAATTAAATATGTTGATTTCATATTTTAATTAAATGAACAGTGAACAAAGTTCCACGAACAAAAATACTTTGTTTTACGTATGGAAGTATTATATTTTTTATTGCCGATCGAAGACGCTGCGTGCGAGAGTGCCAGAAATGGCATTTGAAATCTAAAATGTCTCTCTCAATGTCATTTCAGTTGAATGGCAGTTCAAAACCCAGTGTAGTAGCACAACTTGGCATTTGAGTCAAATGGAATTTGGTTCAAATGACGTTCGGACGCTAGTGTAGCAGGGGTATTAGTCTAAACTAGCCTGAGGTGAAGATTGATTGATTGTGTGTTTTAATGCGCTAACGCTTCACAGAAGGCAATGAGGTGCGCCGAATTGGAGGGCTCCGGATTCAGATTATGCGAGTTTAAGGCGCGGAAGCAAAACTTCGGCAATGAGAAGTGGCTTAGTGGAGGGCTCCTGTATAATTTTGAACATCGGGTAGTCGCTAACGTGCGCCGATATCACGATACACGGGCGTTTTAGCTTCTCTCTTCCATCTTAAAAGCGGCCAGCTAGGCCGGGATAGAAACGGTGTCATTGAGCTCGGCAGCATAGAGCCAATAGAGCGTTAGCCACCACGTCACCGCGGCGAGTCTGGTCTGCGCGGGGAGTCTGGTCGCTTTGACCATAGCTATTCCGGGTTTGTGCGAAACAGCCGGCTCATTAGGAGAGTAATTCTTTCAACAGCTGGTAGTTGAATAAATTATTAAGCTACCGAAGAAAAAAGCATGGCCATAAAAACTTGGTCATTTCTGTGCCCTGCGCTCAGAAACGACCTTGTGCGCAATGCAAACGTACTCATCTGCGAGGGCCCCGCTTGTGGTGGTGGCCGCCTTGACGACCATGCTTCCTTCGCCCTGCAAGCAGCTGTCCCAGTAAGAGGAGGATGACTCGGACAACGGGTAGAAGTCATCCGAGCTCGACACCAACTGCTGCAGGGAAATGTTCGGTGGCCGTGCTTCCGCGGGGCCTCGGCCAATGCTCGGGCTGTCCGGATGATGGCCGTGGCGGTGTCCGGCCAGCGACGCCCTAAACCTCGCAGCTGACAGGGCTTGCCGAATCACTTTAGGGGTTGGGGTCACGAATCGCTCTTGATTGCCTGCTCTGTGAAGTTTCTTACTTTTGTGGGGATCTGTTTTTGCAGGCGGCCGCTGCAGAGGTTCTCGGTCAAGATGGTGGCTGGAATTGACGTAGGTGAGGGCGTCAAATGACCGTTTTGTGTGGCCTGGAACCTGGGGAAGCATCTTTATGCTAGTACAATTGTTGTGCTTGATGATGATGATAATGAGGGTATGATGTCCAGATCCTTACGTAAACGTACTTACATTGAATCCACAGCACTGTCGCACGGCACCGCCTGCGACATTATCATATATGCCATGAGAAGCGGCCTGTAGTACGAGCAATTTAGCCGTGGCACACGCGATTTACAAGCTAGCTCTCGTCAAGACGACCTCCATAGAGACTGAACACACTCCTTCACTTGTACACCCATTGGCCACAGGCTTTCCTTTCCATTAAAACTCGCAACAACCGCTACGTACTGGAATCTGGGCCAAGTAATGCCTGCTGTATCATTTTGTATCCCATGATTCCACATGCATGGACGCTGTTATCCCTAATTAGCGGAAGAGTCGCTAGGGGTGCCGTGTTCCCATACACTGAAGGTCACTCCGCTTTGTTGTTCCTTTGTTGTTCATCTCACCGGGAGTAACGGTTAAGGATAAGAAACGACCAACCTATATCCTCTTACACCTCCGGTGAAAGACAGTGTAAGGTCCACTTATGAGATTAGCAGCCGGGCGCCCGAGCTGCGCGTGAGAACCCGCCGCTCTGTCTAGCGACGTAGCACTGCCGACACTGCGCTGCAGCTGCCGCTAATTCGTCGCGGCGCGCACGGGAGACGGATTGTCTGGCCCACCGCATTCCTCAAGGATAATCCCCCATTGAGAAAGTAGACACCGCCGCCGGATTCCAGGAACGCCGGCCCGACCCGCGGAGGTGGTGGGATTATCGGCGTGTCTCTATGTTGTCGCGCCCTGGTCAGCATGACGCACGGTCGTCGTCTTTCGCTTTCGCCCCGCGGGGTCGCTCGAACCTGCTCGTTTGCGAGCGTGCCGTTGACCCGAAGATAGCGGCGCCTCATTGAATATTCCGTGGCGTGCCGAGTGACAGCTGTCTACGTGAATTCGGGCACTCCCATACGCGTGTACGAACGCTACAGGGGCGTTCCCGAGAGAGGGTGATCTCGAGGTTTTATAAGGCCGAACTTGGCCGTTGGAAATCGTTCTGGTCTGAGCGCTGAGCTGGCAGTCCCCGGCGAGACAAAGAGTCTCGTCCGTTAACGCTAGGTTGGGAGTTGTGAGCCCCCTAGTCGAGGTTAAGATCGCGTCGGAGGTTTAGGGTGCGGCGCCGCACCGGGCAACTAGACGGATCTTGCGGCGAGACAGGGTCTCGGCCGTTGTTTCTCGAGGAATAGGAGAGTTAGACGAAGTTGAGGAGCTCGAGTGATTTGTGCGCACTCGGAGCTAGCGTCTAGCGGAAGCTTGAAGTTTTTCTTTTTATTATTCATGTACCCAGTTTTCGTACTGTAAATAGCTGTACATAAACTTCCGTTTCACTAAATCAACTTCAACGCCTCGAGTTCGTCAATTCGACCGCCATCTCCAAGTACTTCAACACCATCGCCAAGCCAGCCTCCTGCCAAATCAACCGGAGCCCGGGCGATTGGGTTCCTGATCGACACCGGACTTCGGGGAAACGATCTTTACTGACAGCATAGCATCAAGTTTAAAAGAAGAGGAGGACACGGTCTGGGCATTTGATGCGTAGAGGTGACCAAGTAGTGGACCGGCAAAGCAAAAGAGTGGCTGCAGTTAGACGGGAATGAAATAGAGAGAGACCATTAACTAGATGAATAAATGAATGAAGAAAATTCAGATACACACAGTAAACCAGTGCATCGCAAGGCAGGAAAAGCTGGAAGAAGCTATTTCATTTGTTTCAACTTTGGACTTCAAGGCGGAAGTGTGGCTTGCGTAAAACAAAAGGCGCAGATTGCGCTAGTAGTGTAATGTTGGAGAAACAGAAGAGCTGGCGCCCCTCTTCCTTCGTCGGTGATCCGGCTGTTGCACCTGACATGGATTGCCTAACGTGCCGCTGAAAGTTTTCATGACTGGCAGGCCCAGACCTTTTGTCCGCAGGCTTTCACATCTCTCCCAAAGAGGACCGTTTTAGCACGCACAAGGAACGGCGACAACCAGCTTCGTGATGGAGCGTCTGTGCTTCCCAGTTCAGGCAAGAACGCACGTGAACGTGAGGAGAACAGCACGCGAGGCATATGTAGTGTAGTGTCCCGACGACAGCCCTGGACGCCGCCGGGAGAAGCCGGTGTCCGGCCCACGAGTGAGCCGTGGGCTGGTGACGCGGAGCGCGGGCAGCGAGGCCTCGTTTCGGGCCTAAGCTATCTCCTCGTGCCGCTGGTCGTCGGAACCGCCACGTTCTTTGCCTTGGGACCATAAAGCCGGTTTGGAGCTCATCGGCGCACAGAGCTCAGCAGCCTCGCAGACACCTCCGCCTCGCATCGACTCGCCCAAGCCACCAGCCCCAGCGGACTCGAGTGGACGAGTTCCTCGCTAGTCCACTCCGAATGTTGCAAATATTGTTTTGCCGCTTTCCGTACCTGCCCGTTTGGATTGTAGCTTGAATATAACCCGTGTGTTCACGTGTAGAAGCAGTGGCACGGCTCATGCCTGTGTACGCGCAATCTTGCTCACTCCTTCGTAACAAGATCACGCCACAAACACTGGGCCACAAACTCTGCGCCTCAAAGGTCGAGCTGGCCGAGGCCGGGCGCTCCTCTCGAGGCGGACGCTCACGTGCGCTCGGTTATTGTTCTTGGTATTTTTTTGCGAGCTCCTCACGTGGCGCAGGCCCACGCGCAGGCGTGGACGGTGGAGAGCGCTCCTCCCGAGGTGCACACTCACGTGCGCTCGGTGAGTTTTCTGGTAATGCTCGAAGGCGCAACTAAAACGTGTTTAAACGGCACCGCTGTTCAAATAGATTCTGGAACTCATTGCAATTAGTAATTGATGCATGATAGATGTTTTGATTGGCTCAGACAACTTTCCCCACATAAGTTGCGAGATGAAGCTGCAATTGGAGATATCTTCGCGTGCCTGTTGGCACTTTAAAGTGCTGTCTTGCATGAGCATGTCCGTTGCAACTTCCCCTGAGGCAAGCAGGGGCTTCTACAGATGTTTCAATTCCATTTGACATCTTCTGTAGCAAGGAATGCGCGTGTATGCAGCACTCATTAGCTCGTCTGAAGGGCGCAAGATACCTACGCTCTTTTGATGCCGGATCAGGCCGTCAGAGGCATTCTAGGCTACCTAGCTGAGGTATTTCAAGGAGGCAGTCGTACTGCACACGGTACTATGTCTCCAACTGCCATCAAGATCGCTGAGATTTCAGGTAGTGGAAGAGGGTAGCGCGTACCGTTCAGGCGAGTCTCCAGGGTAGCAGTCACATTTCTTTGCACCTCTTTGCGGCGATGGACATCACGGAGCGCACATTTTCGGCATGTATCCGTGAGAAAACAGATCCCCAGTGGCTTCGCGTTATTTATATCCCAAGAAGTGCTTAGGTGTCGTGGAATGTTACCACTCACCACCTCAAGAACATCATCGCTTCCTAATATGCACATAATTTTGCCACGACGTTCGACGTTTGGCAAAAACAGAAAGAAGTTCAGGCAGCTAAAATCGGAGAAAAGAAGAGAGAAGTTGCACAAAAACATCGAAGGGATGATACGTCAACTTACGTTTATGCCGATGATATTTCTTTTTACGCATCGGAAAGAGACATTCACGACTTGTGTCAACGATTACAAAGCTATCTGGTCGCCCAAGATAATTGGCATACCAGGCTGCATTTATCGCTTAATGTCAAAAAAGTGTGCTGTTTTAGCATTTCCGGTTACCATCTCCATATCATTATGCGGATTGTACCGACAGAAATCTATCCCTCAAGTTACAAAAATTAAATATCTCGGTATACTCTATGATGACAAGCTAACATGGCGCCCTCATATTAAACATGTTTCTGCTAAAGGAGAAAGAGCTACAGGCGCGCTCCGCAGGCTATGGAACCGCAAATTCGGGTTGCGTAGAGACAAACTGTTAATGCTATACCTGAGTTACGTTTGCCCGCTATTAGAGTTTGGCTGCGTCCTATTTTCTGGTTGTGCGGCGTATAAATTACATCCCCTATTTCTCGTTGAGAGAATGGCTCTGCGACAATGCTTGGGATTACCAAAATATGTCACTTATTCTATTTTACACTTTGAGGCACGATTTCTTCCACTGAGTATAGATTTCAGCTATTGACCGTATTAACCTTTATCAAATTGTTTGAGTCCCCACTGCACGACGCACAGTTCATTTTACATCTGAGGTCTTGTCTTTTTCAAGGCATTCAGTAGCCGCAGTTCCAGAGCCCCCAGTTGGATCTAGTACAGTCATGGCTTCAGCCACTTAACGCAGATATTTTCTGCTCCCTCTTCCTTGTATTAGTGTGTCATCTGTGGAAATAAATTTTGATATCTTCATCCCGAACGCAAAGATGGTGCCTGCCCGAATCCTCAATAGGTAGCTGGAGCATCATTTGTCAACCCTTCATTCCCATATCGTCATTGCTACCGATGCCTCGCAAAGCGACGAGCTGGCTGGAGTCGGAATATTCTCTAAGTCTCTCGATTGGTCCTTTTCGGTTAGGTTACCCGATTACATCCCATTTTCCAGGCGGAAATATTGGAAATAATTTTGGCTCTTCAAAAACCTCAGCATAGATTTTCGAAAGTTGTCATTCTTTCTGACCCCCTCTCTGTGTGTTTCGCATTAACATCCGAAAAAGATTATTCAATTATCGGCACATTCCGGTCATTTTTTCCTCATCAGCTTTGTGAGATTAGGCTAGTCGGGGTGCCAGGACACGCAAGAATCTCATACAATGAAGTGGCTGATCAATTAGCCATGATGTCTCTTGGTGGCCCCGTGGTCGTGTAATGTCCAAATGATAGCTTTCTTTTGGGGGCGAGATTTAGACGTTTGCAGCTTCTCCAGACTTGTCGGTAAGACACCATTCTTTCTTCTCGAGATTATAGCCACCTTCGTCAAGCATGGAAGCCGATTGTTTTGTGAATCAAGGCTATGTGAGGTGGCAATCACTAAACTTCGATGCAAAATTCCCCCATTAAATTTCTATTTATAAATCTGATCTGGCTCCGTCTTCGCAATGGCCTTTTGGGCGACAAACGGGAAAATATAAACATTTTCTTTTTAATTACCGCAGCTTCTCCCAGATGCGTAGCACGCACCTGGAGTCAACATTTAAGCGGCTCCACCTCCCGCTGTTTACTTCCGAGTTTCTGTCACTAGGTGCTTCCGCTGTAGGAGTTTGCCACAGGGACATTGTGTCCGCCCTTCACTTTTACGTTGCGACAACAGGCCAGTTTCCCTGCAGGGAGCTAAGCGCTACTATTTATTTATTTTTTGCTGACTCTACGTTCATATTATAAAAATTATTCGGTATTCTCTTTTCTAAATTTTGGAATCTAAAATGATATAGGTCACACCCTGATCAGGTACAAAGACCCTTGTCCAATGCCCGGCGTGGGTATGGGCTAATGTTCTGAGGCAACCAACCACCAACCATCCACGCTCGTTCCGCAAAGACGTCGACAGCCAGGCTCCTCTGTGCCGCGGTTCGGTTAGGACCTGCCTCCCAACGCCTAGGGTCGGCTGTATCATTCAAGGACCTCGGCGCCATACCGGGAAACAAATGGATCTTCCTGCGCGAACCTTTCAGATTCGCCAACCTAATTTCCAGAGTGGCATACTTCCGACACCTGGCCCTCCGCCATCGGCAGCAAAAGATGTGTCGAAGCTTGGCCAACCCAGGCAGACCCCAGACGCGCGTACGCTCGAGCACTTCTCCTGCACCTCATCTCTCGTAAAAGACGGGCCAGGCATGCTGCAGATGAGCGGTTCCTCTCCCTCACGGCCAGACACCTCGCCTGATGTCTCTGGTCCGGAAAACAGTGTGGGACTCATCCAAAATAGACTACTGCTCCCTCCCCGGGCATCGGCTGTGGAAGAAGTTCCGCGTGTTACGCCGGTTGCTGCACCGAGCGATTTGCCCATGGCTCGCACCTCGGACGCGGCGATTCCCATCAGCAGCCGGCCGCAGACCGCCATCCGCAGAGCACCTTTGGCAGAGGAGTGTTTACACATCTCAGGAGACGTACACACCTATCCAGTCTGTGGAATCTGCCCTCATTGGGCACAAATCTGCCAATGGTGGAGTTACCTAGACGTCCAGGGGTCATTGATCGAGAACTGAATGCGCTGCAGCTCCTGTAGTTTTGCAAGACGCCACACGACAAGTAGTAGTGGCAGACTCAAAGTGTTTGCGAAAGCTGTCGGCCCAAGCCGTTTTTGCGATGTCTGGAACACCGGTAAAAGAACCCTGTTGGGTAGCAACGGGCTTATTTTATGACCCTGTCATTCGTAGCAGCTTTTTTAAAGCGCAGAGCTCTTTATAGGCTCGTCTTGTCGCCGTAGTTCGCTAACGGTCTATGTCAAGCGACTGCCGGAATCAGGCGGCGCAGCGAGATAACGGACCGAAGTAGAGCGTGGTGTACCGTCGTCGGGTAGTCATGCTGAGGCTTCGAAAACCACGCAGTTCAAATAGCCATCACCGTTCGAACCTCGTGAACTGCTGGCGCTTGTCATACATCTCCCCGTTGTCTAGCGCAAACAAACAAACAAACAAAAAAAAAAAAACTGCAGGTACATTACAGGCAAACTCTTTGTATATAACCGGAAGCCCCCGCGTTCATTTAGTTAGGAACGCTCGTTGGGTTGATTTTTACGACAGTAATCGAAAAAAGCGGCCGTGCAAGAAAAAGAAATGGCGTGTTCAAAATGACGCAGAAAGGCTCCAGCTGGTTAAGAAAAAAATGGCGCTTTCAAAATGCCGCAGAAACGCTCCAGTCGCGCGAGAAAAAAATTGCGCATTCGAAATGACGCAAAACAGCTCCAGCATACGAAATTAAAGCAAGCACACACAAAAAAAGAAAAAAATTCCCCCGCATTTCCCCGAGGGGGAGAATGTGAAAGTGCGAATGCACGGTTGTCGGCCCGCTTGCGGCGCTTGCGCTCGGCCCCCGCAGCCCACCGCCTCGCCGCCTTCTCTTCCATCTCTTCCATCGGGTTTGTAGTATCACGTGTACACCACGCAGTTATCAAGCCGCTATAACGCCGCTGAGTCGCCAACGCACGCCGCTGACGACGTAGTTTGAATGCGTTAAAGATATAAGGCGCGTCACTAACACTGATATCAGCGTCGCGTCCGTGGCTTGGTCGGTAGAGCGTCGCGCTGCGGCCGCAAAGTCCTCGGATCGAAACCTGGCGCCGGATGCTGTTTCTTTTTTAAATATAGAGGAGCACTGCGGACGCCGCCGCCGCCGCCGCCGGCGGTGGATGGTTTGGGGTCGCTTATAAAGTGCATTTTAAAGAACAGAACTCCCGCTGGCTCAGTTCCAGGTAGCGGGCGCTCGAGCACTGCCAGGGCGGTAAATTTGAATGGCATATCCATCAAGAGAGGAATGAGACAGGCGGCGAAGAGCGTGATGGGTGGCAGAGCAGATAACGGCGCCTCAGCCCATTATAGCGAATCACTGCTCTGCGCTTCCGACAGCTTTCACATTGAGTGTAACGGCTTTAATTTTTTACGCTACCGTAAAAAAGTGGGGATAAATGTCACTTAAACTGCACAGCGTCTTTATAAATTGGTGAATGGGGAGATAAAGGTTGATCCTTGCAGAACTCGGAGGAATACTACTTTAAAATGTACAGTCATGGACAAACAAAGTTCGAACGAAAAAATATAAACCAAAACACGCAAAATTGAAAAATACTGTTCGTTGAGGGCTAATAATGGCCCGCTATTGGTATATTTGGAAAGCTACAATTTCCTTCTTTGTTTTTGTAACTAAGCCACACGTCATTTTGCCTGGCATGGAAAGAGATGGCGCTATATTTGGGCGTTCTGGTTGATATTTTTGTGTTCGTATTTTATTTGTCAATGACTGCACAAAGGGAATTCATGCCGGGAATTCCGGCTGGCACCGCGACAGTTTAGCGTTGAAAGCAATGCTTATTTTCATGTTTTTGCCAACAGCTACATAGGCAAACAAAACCATCGTGTCGGGCCGTATGGTGGGCACTGGATGGCGGATGAGGATGTGCAACCTGTGACGTAGTTATGGCATGAGTGCTGAGAGTCTGCTATCACTAAGATGTAGCTGCCCGGGGCTGTGGTAGCTGCGAGTGCAATGCCAGTTTCTCAAGCGGTGGTCCCAGTGGCGTTAGCGAAGGCGGCGGATATCCAGAGTTGATCCATGGAAGTCTAAAACGGGCAGTGTGTGGGAGGATCGGTTGTAGACTGCAGCTTCAGTGAACAGGGCATCTGTGTTGCTGAAGTATTTGAATGCGTGATTGTGCTTGTCTTGTGCCCGCATTAAGCGCAGAAACGCCAAAAATAAGGGGCGTATGCTAGGCTTCGGTCGCATCGTTGGAGGGGGGGGGGGGGCGGTTATATAAGAAGTGCCTTTGTGAATTACAATTTTTCTGTAGTGACGGTAAAATACGGGAATATCCGAATGGCCTTTCGCGTTATATGACAAGCTTGGTACGGATATACAGCTTCGAAAAACAAATATTTACAAGCAGTTACGTCCTCCTCTACAGCAAACTACCGAATGTGCATCCGGCAAATCGGATCTGCTCTTTTCAGGAAATCCTCAGTGCAAACTTCAGCCGCTGGTAATGCTGGAACCGCAAGCCCTAAGACTAAGCCTGGGTCTTCCCCGATATGTCCCTATCGAAATTTTGTACATGGAAGCCGGAATTTCCCTATTAGTCTCCCGCATGCATGCCCTCACTGTTGACGCATTCATATCAGAAATGGCGTCGCCCATATCCAGACCGGAAACCGTCTTTGTAACATGACCTTCGTTGTTTTGCAGCATTCCATGGCCCCGGTTCAAACGCCAACCGGTTATATTTGTGCAGTCATTACTGGACCCGTTATATGTGTCCCTTTTGTCTGTTCCTGTTACTTAGTCATTGAGTCTCAACTTTAGATGTAGCCTTCGATGAATTTTTTCCCACGAATGCTAAATTACTTCCATGGAGTCTCTTACCCGGCCTTTTGCTGGAGCACCTCACCGGTTTCCCCTCCTATATCATCATTGCAACCGACGCCTCTGTGCAGAATGAGAAGGCAGGAGGGGTGTTCTCATTTCCGGTTTAGATTGGACCTTTTTTTCTGATGACCGGACATCACTACTTCTTTTCATGCTGAATATGTAGCAATTGACCTGGCCCTTAGAAAGCTATATTCTGCTACACAACACGCAACAGTGCTTGCAGATTCTCTTTCTGTTTGCACTGCACTGCTCGTTTGTGAATGCCTCGACATGCAGGTCTCAACGAATCGGCAGACATTGTGGCGGGCGTTAGATTGGATTGCCCGATGGTGGAGGTTCTACTGCCCATACATTTTAAACCTCTGCAAGCTTTCGAGGTTTGTCCTGCTACAATGCATGGCTGAATCTGTCTACACAAGTTTTCACCTCGAGCACCTCCAGAACTAATGGAAGTGCAGGATTAGTTTGTTACGGACTTGTGAAGTTACCCTCACCAGATTTCGCTGTGGTGTACCAAATTGATATTATTGCTTGTGCCGTGGCAATCTGGCCCACGGGGGAAGCCACCGTGATCTGGTCCACGGTGGAAGAATTCTTCCAGCGTGATCTGGACGCTTCACCCCTCTGTGCATTTTGCAACGAAGTAGAGACAACAGCACATTTCTTCCCCTCCTGCCGGCGGTACTCCTATATCCGAAGAAGATACTTGGAAAACAGGTTTAATCAATTGGCGCTACCACTGTCTGTTCTAATCCTATCATTCGGTGCGAAGAGGCTCGGTTTTAGCCGCGGAGATCTTTGCTGCGGCGTACACGTATTCATTTCGTAATCTCGCCGTCTCCTATGCTAGCCCCCGGATGGCCATGCTAGACATCCTTCAAAAAAAAAAAAAAAAAAAAAAAAACCCCGAGCGCCTATGATAATTACTATCATTGCCATCATTGCCTTCCCGCTTACTACCTATGATTCACCACTTTCTCTTCTTGTTTTTGACATACTTTTCATGGTTTGTTTTACTGATCTCTACTTTTTCTAGTTGTGATTTTATATGGTTTTATTACTTTACGGGGCTCATATTAAATTTGGGCAGTTTAATTTTTTCTCTCGGTGAGCGTCCCTTTCCTGTTCAATCTACATGAATGAGCATGAGCCGTATCTTCTGGCACCACTACCACCACGTCGAAGGCATCATCATCATCATCATTAGCTGGAGCTTGTCGTGGAAGCTGAAAGGCGCAACCGAATTCCAGTTCCATGCTCGTTCTTCAAGAACGTCAACGGGCGGCTCCTCTGTGCAGCGGTGGCGTTAGCCGCTGCGCCTGGATTCCGTCGCCTTGAGGCTGCTGTTCCATGCAGGAACCTTAGCGCAAGAAGAGGAAAGAAATTGATCTGCCTGCACGAGGCTCCGGGATTCGCCAACCGAATTCCCAGTGCGACACACTATCGACGCCCAGCTCTCCCCCATCGGCAGCGTCAGCGGAACAAGCGTCAAAGCTTGGCCAACCCAGGCTAACTACCGACCCACGCCTGCTCAAGCCCTTCACCTTCAGGTCGTCGTTCGGAGGAGACGCGCAGGCCAGCAGCGTCTCTCACTCCCTGCCAGGTACATCGCGTGATGCCCCTGGTCAGGAGGACAGTGTGGGAAGCTGCAGCAAGTGGCAGTGGCTGCCGCCCCGGGCCCCGGAAATGGAAGAGGCTCTGCCGGACACGCCGGGTGGGGCATTGGGTGATTTAGATCAGCGCTTCCGCTTTGAACGCGTCGATTCACGTCAACAGCCGGCCACAAACCACCCACCGCGGAGCATCATTTCACGGGACGGGCTTTTCTCTTTTTGGACCCTGTATTGTACCTGGACCCTACCTCGTGCAATGTGCCATCATAGCGCACAAATCCGCCAATGCTGGAGATCCGTTATAGAGCCCATGTGCAGTCGCTGGAGAACGGAATGGGCAACATCGCCAATCAACTCGATGCATTTTTGGGGTCCCAGGACGCAAACCGTGATTCCTTGACCTTGGATCCTACTCTAGGCAGTCTGTTGATCAGTGACCGGCCGAATCTGTGATTATAACTTCGTAGTAGAGCTGTGCGCCACTGCTGTCGTGAAAGAATAAATGGGATTTAGATAACACAGTGTCTTACAACTTTGTAAGGGTGAAAATAGGGGTTCAGAATCGTATCAGTTGGAGCAACATTACCAGGATCACTAGCGTGGGGCTTTTTGGCCTTGTTTTGTGGGGGATGGCCCACATTTCTTCAACATTTCCTAAACTGAAGGGAGGCCCCTTAGCTGTCAACCAATTAATCGTGTGTTTTAATCACTGCATTTGCTACGACTATTTTGGTCTTTATAAATGGGTCCTACACAAGGGATCTTCAGTTAGTTGTTGCATTAATTGGTGGGCAATTGAATTGCGTTTTGTTAATTGTGTGCAAATGATTGCAATTTACGATTACCCCTGTTGTGTTTATGTGCAAGTGGGGTTCAAGAGGTGTCTGTACATCTGGTGCAGCAAGCTAGGTGCCTTGGCCAAATTGACCTCATCAGTATCATTAACGCTATTCATGGATTTTACGTTAAAAACGTATTGCCAACCCCTCGAAATTTAGTATTTACGGGCGCCTGTAAATAAATAACACATTTTTTCATACCCTGATGTTTTGCCCATCCCCTATTTGGCTGTGTGCCATTTACCGACGAATATCATCATCATCATAATAATAATCACCATATTCAGCATCCCCGCCATCATCATCATCATAATCATCATAGGTGGCAGATGAATTGCGAGCCCTAGTACCAGCTGCACGCTCGTTCTGCAAGAACGTCCATGGCCGGCTTCGCGGTGTCCTGGTGGTGTTCGCTCCCGCTACTGGCTTCCGACGCCTAGAGCCGGCTGTTTCGTTCGGGATCCTCGGCGCAATACGGGGCAAGAAATGGATCTTCCTGCACGAGCTTCTGGGATTTGCCAACCGAACTCCCCGGGTGGCGCATTGCCGACACCTAGCCCTCCGGCAGCGGCAGCGGGGGATGCGGCAACGCCTGGCCACCCCAGTCAGACCGCATATGCAGGTAATCTCGAGCACTGCTCCTGCACGTCATCACCCGTGGAACATCGGCCAGACATGCTGCAGGCGAGCAGTGCCCCTTTATCACTGCCACGCACCTGGTGGCCCTGTTATAGAGAACAGTGTGGGCCTCATCCGAAATAGACTACGGCTCCCGCCTCAGGCACCGAATATGGAAGGCTTTCGGCGTGATACGCGGGTTGCTGCACCGAGTTAAACATCAGCAGCAGGCCACAGACCGCCATCCGCGGAAGAACTTTTGCCAGAAACGTTTTTTGCACATCTTGGCAGATATACGGAACCTGGATCCAGCCCCGTGGAATTTGCCCTCATGGTGCAAAGATTCGCCCATGCAAGAGTTACGTAGCAGCATCCAGGGGCCTTTGCTAGAGAAGTTATTGGAAAGCAGCTACTAAAGTTCTCCAACGCACCACACGACAAGTAGGAGTGGAAGACTCAAGGTGTTTGTGTAGACTGGCGGCGCAAGCCGTTTTTTCGAGGCCTGGAACACTGGTAAATGAACCCTGTTGGACAGCAACGGGCTTATTTCATGAACCTATCCTTCGTAGCAGCTGCTTACGCTAACATACCCCCGTGACCATAAATGGTCCGCAAAGTACACAGCGTCTTCATCACTACGCAACTTGGAAAATAATGAATGATCCTTGTGGAACTCGGATGGATACTAGTTATAAATGCACAGTCATGGACAAATGAAATACGAACACGAAAATAAGAACCATAACACTCAAATATTATACTGCTCCTTGAGGTCTAATAATGTCGCGGTATTGGTATATTTGGATATCCACAATTCCCAACTTTGTTTTGCAGCGTGAGCTACACTGGCCGAGGTTGAGCAGTGTTGCGTGGCTCCTTGAGAGCCGCGCTGCGCATGCGCGAGGAACGGTGACGTCTCACGGCGCACACCTGGAACGCCAGCGCCGGAGCCGCCGCCGCCGCAGCGATTGGATAGGATTGGATTGGAGTGGATTCAAGTGGAGTGGATTGGATTGGATTGGAGTCGAGTGGAGAGGATTGGAGTGGAGTACAAATCGCTTTAGCAGCAGTAAGCATGATAATCAGCTAATACTTGACAACCAGGAAACCTAAGAATAACCGGGTGAACCTTAGCTCACGCTACGTATATCCTGGCATAGCCGAGCTAAGCCATTGCTAATTTTTTGTAACTGAGGCACGCGTCATTTTGGCTTGAATGGAAAGAGATCACCTTATTTGTGCGTTCTGGTTTATATTTTCGTGTTCGTGTTTCAATTGTCCATGACTCTACAAAGCGAATTCGTGCCAGGAATTAAGCTGGCACCATTAGTTCCAGCGTCCAACGATATGCTTCTCCTGCTCGAACTTCTTTTCTGTTCTTGTCAACGGCTAAATAAGTAAATAATAGGCTCGTGTAGGACTAGGTGGTGAGAGCTTGATGGCAGCTGAGGATATGCGACCGGTGACGTAGTTACGGCGTGTTCGCTGGACATTCGCTATGACTTGGATGTAGCTGCCTGGGGATGTGGTAGCTGCGAGTGAAATCCCAGTTTCTCCAGCTGTGGTCGTAGCGGTTTTAGCAAAAGTGGCGGAAATCGAGATTTGTCCCATGAAATCTGAAGGGAAAAAGTGCGCGGGAGGGTCGTTTGGGTAGATTGCGGCGTCTGTGCAAACGGCATGATTGTTAGTGGAGTATTTCGTCGCGTAATCGTGCTTGTCTTGAGCCCGCATGAGGAATATAAACACGAAAATATGTGGTGTATGCTCGCCTGCGGTTACATTGTTGGTTTGCAGTTTGTATGCAAAGGGTCTTTGCTAGTCAAAGTTTTTGTAGCGACAATGAACTGCGGGGTTTTCCGGTTGTATTTCTGCAATATAACACAAGCAAGGTACGGATGTACAGTTTCGAAAAACAAATATTTACGAGCAGTTACTTACTTCTCTTGAATCTTTTTTCGTATCTCAAGTATTTTGTCCTTGATTTTGAAGCTGGAAAAGTTAACAAAAAGGAATGATGATAGTGACAATAAGATGAAAATGGTTCCCCGTTATGACAAGGACGGTTTCCAACTGGGGACTAGCCCCCACGGAGTCATTGCAATTGTCTGTCGATGGCAGTACCATGAATCGCCTGTGAACAACGGTGGATATTCAGGTCTAAGAAGGAGAAATCGGAAGGACCAGAGAATTTCATACCAATGTATACTATAGGGGAACGGCCGCTGTAACTGTGTGCCGTCGTGAGCGCCGCTGTAGCAGCCATAGCGTTCCTGCCTACTTGGCTTATCTTGCCATTTGGCTGCTTCTCGCTCCTGAAGTCAATATCAACAAAAGAGAATAACTTTTTTTATGTTACTTCTAGTATGGTGCTTCTAAAAAAATCCCTGGAAATATATCTTTCCGTTCTTCTTTATTTTATTGGTAAAACAACTTTAAACAGTATTTTACAATATTATTGCGTTTCTTGCAGCCGCAGGCAACTTTTTAAGCCAGTTCATGAGCAACGTCAAAGACAAGTGGAACGCTTTACTGGTACTGACGGCACGCTCGCTGAGGCGCTGCTCGCCTAGAAACTGGCACCAGATTTGCCTTTAGTGTGAAACTCAACGGAGGGAAGTCTTCGCTTACGCCTTCTGTAGAATAAAAACCCCGCAGTGGAAACGCAATGGGCTGAGCGATCGCTGCCTGAGTTTGTGTTGGACTATCCGTCGTAAATTGGAAAAACATTGGCGCAGCTTGCACTATTGGAGCAAGGTTGGAGAAACAGCAGAGCTGGCGGCCCCTCCCCATTCGACGGAGACTGGGCTGTTGCACCTCACATGGAATTCCGAACTTGCCGCTGAAATTTCCCCATGACTGGCGGGCACGAATCGTTTTGAGTGACCGCGTTAGCACGAGCTACAACCCCCCGGAGACCGGATTCGTGAACACGGTGCGTGTAGCGCGAACTCGGCGGCTGTACTCCCCACTTCAGGTACGAACGCACGTGAACTGGCGAGGACAACAACACGAGAGAGATTACGCAACGAACGCTGGGCAGAGTGGTCCAGCTGGCCTACGGCGGGCGCTCCTCAAGGGGCGCACACTCACGTGCGCTCGGTATTTTTTCGGGTATTCAGGTTTGCGAGCTCCTCAGGTGGCGAAAGCCGACGCGCAAGCCTGGCCGACGCTGGGCGCTGCTCTTGAGGCGTACCCTCACTTACCCTCGGTTTTTTTTCTCGGTATTTTTTCTGGTGACGCTGGACGGCGGAACTAAAAGCTTAAATAGCTCTGCTGTTAAAAAGCTGTCCAATATAATATTCCGTTTGCTTATGAACCTGTAAAAGAAGTCCCAGGTGAATAGGGAACTCATCGTGCCAGGAAACATTAACGCAGGGACAAAGCTAAAGAAGAGACGAAACACACGCAAGTGTGACGTTTGCGATACTGTTTTGTTTGTTTTCGCTGTGTTTTTATGATTGCCCTTCCAACGTATCATGCACATGTTTGTGCATGATACGTTGGAAGGGCATGTTTGTGCGGAAGGGCGTGTTTGTGCGGCATAAACAGAGTTGAAGTCTGGTGTGTGTTCGCTCTTTTTCTTAGCTTTGTTCCTGGGTTAATGTTGGCTGTTACGACGAGTTCCCTAGTTAGTAACCAACTCTGCCAACTTTGCGCTTTAATTGTCCCAGGTGAAGTAGGCTCCGCCATACCTCGGCAAAGTTGGCGTGGCTCACTCAATTTCACTCACAAATTTATTTTGGAATCACCACTCACTCAAACTCAAACTCACAGTCAGCGCAAAACTCAGAACTCACTTGGGCTCAAAGCTCAGAATGTACTCACAACTTAAAACGTACTCAAACTCAAAATGGACTCAGAACTCACGCGGTATCAGGCGTACTCAAACTCAGTTGGGCTCAAACTCGCTCAAGATCACTCGGCTCAAACTCAATCGAGCTCAAACTCACCATGCCACACTAGCCTCGCGCTCACTCAAACTCAAACTCGCACGTGAGTTTGAGTCCAAATGTGTCGGAGTGAGTGGCCTCATCAGTCAGTCAGCCGACCTCTGGGCTCTGCAGCGCTGATGACGCAGCCTGAGGTTACGGCTGAGGCCCAGCTTGAGTTGAAGCACCGTGGGCGACTGGGCAAGGTGAAGCCAGGAAACGTTGCATCAGTCACGTGCGGTCCTTTACATTCTAAGCACGGCATCCGTGAAATTACCTTCTGGAAAAGCGGACAATTGCCGTCCTTTCATTTTACAGCAAAACTGTATGTGGTTATATTGAAGCAGACCGACTCTGCGGACGTAGAGATAGAATTTTCCTCGCCACCACGGAAGACCTCTTCACCAAGTTATATAGAAATCTGAACCATGAACTTTGTATAAGCAAAACTTTTCAAAACCACTAAACCCGGCACCACACTTCAGCTTTGTCAACAGTGTTGATTAAAAAGAAAATGGGCATTTTTGAGGTGAAACATCAATAGGTAACTATGTACTACTTCGAAGTCTTTTTTAAATTGAAAATAGGTGGGCGCTTGGTATTTAGGATAGCAAATGAAAACACGCGTAGAAAACAATATTTTGACGAAAGTATTCACGCATCTCGACGAAGTGAATCATGACGAGTGGGCGAAGCAATGGGGATCGTTCTTACCGTTTTTCACCTGTTACATTGCCCACTCGCGCATGTAAATGAGTGACAACGCGGGTGTGCAGTATATACAATTCCAATTCCAATCCAATACAATCTAAATCCAATACAATCCAATCAAATCCATTTCAATCCAATCCAATGCTATCCAATGGTCCTGCGCATGCGCAGCATGGCTCTCCAGGAACCACGCGAAACTGCTCAACTTCTATCTCTCTATCTCTCCCCATCTACCCCTCTCTCTCTAACGTTTTTTTCCGCGAACTAGCGTTGATAGGTATGGTTTTTGCTTTTTTGCCGCGTTTTGCAACCTCGCAAGCGGTTTGACATACGCATAGTATTCGGTTTATATTGATGCGCAGACGGGCGCCAACGGACGGACATTGCGAGGTCCTAAGGTGCTTCGCACCTAAAAATACACAAAGGAATCGCACACGAGGCTGTAGGGACCGGAACCTGTAGTGTGCCGCGCGACACTAGCGCCATTTTTTTTTGTTGTAGCGGCGGCAAACGGAAGTTGTGGACGGAAAGTTACCCATCTCGCCCACAGCTCCGGCACGTTCTGGTGTTTTTTGTTTTTCGTTTTTGTTTTTGCGCGCGCGAGCGCTGTCTTCGCTCGCCGGGTGTTTTTCCCGAGGCGGTAGGGCCCGAACGTTAATTACCTAATTAGGGTAATTAGTTAATTATCCATTAGTCAGATTGAGTTCAGAGTCAAAGTGATGTCATTATGGCTAGTGAGGTATCAAATATAAAGATCTCGATGAGGGGAATCACGTGGGAGAAATTAAAAATTGCTTTCTGGTTATAGTCATGAGATAATCACGTGAGTCATAGAGTGGGTTAAAAGGCAAAGTGATGCCAGTAGGGCTTGTAAAGTATCAAATAAAGGTCTCGATGAGGGGAATCACGTGGGAGAAATTAAAAACTGCTTCCTGGTTATAGTCATGAGATAATCACGTGAGTCATAGAGTGGGTTAGTAGTCAAAGTGATGCCAGTAGGGCTTGTGAGGTTTGATAATCAAATTCAAGGTCTCGATGAGGGAAATCATGTCGAACAAATAAAAAAATTTTTCTAGTTATAGTCATGAGATAGTGACGTGAGTCATGGAATCGGGTAAAATTCAAAGTGATGCAGCTAGGGGTTGTGAGGTATCAAATTGAAGGTGTCAGTGAGGTGAATCACGCGGGACGAATTAAAAATTGCTTTCTGGTTATAGTCATGAGACAGTCACGTGAGTCATAAATTGGGTTAAAAGTCAAAGTGATGCCACAAGGGCTTGTGAGGTATCAAAAAAAGGTCTGAGGGAAGACAATCACGTGGGACAAATTAAAAATTTATTCGTAGATATAGTCATGAGATAGTCACGTGAGTCATGGATTCGGTTAAAAGATAAAGGCAGGAAAATAAGGCTTGTGAGGTATCAGATTAAAGGTCTCGATGACGGGAATCATGGGGGACAAATTAAAAATTGCTTCGTGGTTAGTCATGATACAGTCACGTGAGTCATCGATTGGGTTAAAAGTCAAAGTGATGAAACTAGGGCTTGTGAGGTATCAAATTGAAGGTGTCGATGAGGGTAATCACGTGGGACAAATTAAAAATTGTTTCCTGGTTGTACTCATGAAATAGTCACGTGAGTCATAGATCGGTTTATATGTCAAAGTGATGCCACTAGGGCTTGGGATAGATCAAATAAAGGTCTTGATCTAAAATGTTTTCATACAATCTATTTTTGAAAGATAACAAATTAAAAAAAATCACGAAATATCGCCGATAGGTGGCATCAGTAGACATCACAAGCTGAGACAAATCCGCGAAAAATATGCATTATGATGGAGCGCGCATTGTGGATGAGATTTTCTTTTTAACTAGTACTTGTTTGTCTTTACTTTAAAAACAACACGAGGGGGAAGATGTTTGCTGCCAGTTTTTAGAAACCGTAATTTTTGGTGTATTTCTGAACTTTCTTCTCTGATGATGCACCACTGCTGTCGAAGCTACTCATTTCGCCACTGATTGAGCTCCCGAACCTCAGTTAGCTGCTAAATGTCATTCGCCTGAACTGTCCTCCGGTGTTGTCGTGTAGCACTGAATTATTGACATTTAGAGAATTTGTCATTCATTCTAAATATAATTTGATCTGCAGTCCGAGAGTGGTATTTCATATGCTACGCAGTTTCGAACGTAATCTCATATTGTTGCCCATAAAATAAAATAATAATAAGGTGACGTATTTCTGGGCAGCCGCTTGTGTACCCAAGGTGCTGTGGCCTTTGCAGAACACTCCGTGCCAATACATGGCTTGCACAACGTTCGCGCTCGCCGCTTACGTAATGTAGCTGGCCCACGCGGGGCCCGATGGTAAAGTAACACAAGGGCGAGTATGGAACACAGTGAGAACCCGCGGCGGTGGCTCAGTGGCTAAGGCGTTGCACTGCCGAGAACAAGGTCGCGGGTTCGATTCCCGGCCGTGGCGGGCGCTTTTCTGATGGAGGCGAAAAGCAAAAACGCCCGTGTGTGCGATATTTCGGCGCAAGTTGAAGATCCCCAGGTGGTCAAAATGAATCCGGAGCCCTCCACTACGGCGCGCCTCATCGCCGGCGTTGCGTTGGCGCCTTAAACCCTACAATCAACACAGTGAGAGCCTCACATGTGTTGCTCTCAGAGTACCCAGGAAATATTTCTATGGGGTTATTTTTAAATACAGGCTGATTTTTTCCAGCCACTGCAAACAAAAAGGAAGTCGGGTTCGGATATATATACTGGAACGGTCGAAAGAAGTGAGCCTCAAAGCTAAGGAATGGGATGAAATACAAGACGTCCAGCTAATGAGCTGCAGAAGAACGACCGTCAAAATGACAATCATAACGATTCCGTTGTCGACGCCTGTAATTCATACGTTATTGGAATGAAAGTGGGAGGATGAGTATTCACGTTCTGGAACCGTACATGTGGCAATAATTGATCTATTACCTTTGCGTAAATGCAAGTAGGGTGCAGATTTACGTGCGAATTCGCTGCTGCGGCGTCGCTAGTGCGGCAATATGTTGTGTTGCTGCACGAGCTAAAACAATCCAAACAATCGATTTTCGTTGCTGCCGAAGCTACAAAATAGGTCGTTTTACCACTCGAACAGTGCCGCAAATGCGAATTCACAAGGAAATTCGCACCGTGAAGAACGGGCTGTAGGCTATTAAAAGCTCATGGAGAAAAGCTTCGGAGAGTTGCCATCCACCCGGCGTATTGCTAGAAATCTGGAGGTATACGCCTTTATTTTCAGGCCCTCGGGCGTCGCCAGTATAGGTGTTGTGGTAATGGTGGTGTGGCGAAGCACCGACCAATCGAAGACCTATACGTCACAGCAATTCCAACCAGTGTCCACAGGTTGAGAGGCACCGTTGGAGAAGACGAAGCGAGAAGCGACTTAAAGAAGCCACGAAGACAAAATACAAGTTGGGTTTATTAGAAAGCCTGCTTAGGCCCGATAACAATGATACCAATATCATCGCAATCTTCGAACAAATAACGGAGATATGAAACAAAACGTCTGAAGCAGTCGCGACCCCCTAGTCCCGCAACTTTTTAATGACGTCATGGAAGCTTGCTTGTGTGATTGGCGGCCGCCTAACTGACCTGTCGCGATGACGACACATGACTGGACGTTGTAGTGGGGCCTCTAGTTCCATTTGATAGCATCACTTGAATGCTAACGTGCATTTAACGCACTGAAAATTGTTTTATTGCTGGGACGTATGACGTCATTCTTGCTCATAACACGTCACTGTGGCGCAAAATTTGAAAGTTTTTAAATACTTCTTGCTTTTTTTTTCGTTAAAAAACATCTTTTGCGGCTGTAATGGAGCTGAGTGAGATACTTAATCCTAGTTCTTTCAAATTAAACGAAGTTGTATTTTCTCTTCATGGCTCTTTAAGGAGAACCAAAAGGAGAATGTGCTCAAAATACAAGAAAAAGTGAACACTCCTAAGATGGCGTTACCGGTTGCACGAAAGAGGTGGTCGCCGCCTCTCCCCAACTTTCCTTATCTTTATGGTGGAGTAGTTTACAAATGGTTGCGCCAGTATTCAGATAGTTGTGAATAGTTGCACCGAGACGACACAAACAGGTATCTCAATATTGAGGTACATGTATGTCTATTTATTGCACTAGTGAGGAGCAGAAAAGAAAGTGTAGTGCTGTTATCTTAACGAAACTTCTTGAAGGGCGCATGATGGCGCTGTTGCACCGCGCATTCCCTAAAAAAAGGACGACGTCGCCACGAGTATTCCTGGTGACAGTCATTCTTGACGGCGCATCACGTGACTGTGGCGTCACGCGTTCTGTCGGCAGCTTGCAACATACTCTACAGCATGAAGTCGTTTATACCAAATTTCACAGTATACAGGAAAGTCTGGCACACCAATCAGGTGCCGCCATGGGACTGCTGGAAAAGATTACAGTTTTACTTCACCTGCCTTCCAAATTCCTGCGCTTCGTGACTGACAACTCTCTTTTCCCAACGGTGGCTCGAGTCTGTTTTCCTCCTAGCAGCACGACGCTCCATATGCACTAATTTGGAGTAGCACTGCTTGCTTTCTTGAGGTGCTGTGTGTTGGTTTTTTTCGGGCCGCTGTTGATTCGCGGCAAAGAGCCATTGAAAGAAGAGCTCTGAACCGATGGAGCGGACGCAGGAAAATTGGATGGAATTGAGCAAACTTCGACTGCATCCATGATGGGGAGGGGGAGCGGAGGGTACCAGAGTGGGGGGGGGGGGAGAAGAAGGTGTTACAGACACGGGTGGCAGAAAACTACTGTCTTTCGATGACATTTGCAGCAAAGTAAGCGGATACGCGGCCTTTTTTGTATTCTTTTTGTTAAAAATTCAAATTACGGGGGTTTAACACGCCGCTGCTGTGCACCTGGGCCGCGAGGGCTCTGAATTACCTTTGACTACCTGGAGACCTTTAACACGCAACGAAATCTCGACCTACAAGCACTTTTTTTTTCTCCTCCATATGAAAAGCAGCCATCGCGGCCAGGATCGAACCTGCGTCCTTGGGATCAGCAGCATAACTGAGCCACTACAGCAGGCGGTATTTTCAGTTACTGCCGTAAGACTTATGGGGGTTGTAAAGCTGATCCCTAAGCGCGCCTGATCGTCATGTGTATATTTGTTTACTGCCATGAAATCGTAAAGCACCGTAGATATGTTTACCATCGTGGTACAGTATTGTCTTGGTGCTACGTTGCTCCACATGGCATATCAGCCACGAGTAACAAAGTAGCAATAAATAAGCAAAACAAATAAATGAGTTTAATTTATATATAAAGAAAAACTGCTCATTGGAATTGCAAGGAGATGCCACCTCAGTAGAGAGGTAACTTTGCATGAAATAGTGAAGGGAGTGAAAAAAAATTTTCTTTTCATGTTTTAGAAAAATATCCAAAATAAAAAATAAGTGATGCCACTCAAGACAAGCTTAGTGGCATCACTTTGACTTTTAATCTATGGGTCACGTGACTATCTCATGACTATAACTAGGAAGCGATTTTTAATTTGTGCCACGCGATTCCCCTCATCGAGACCTTTAATTTGGTACCTCACAAGACCTAGTGGCATCACTTTGACTTTTAACCCAATCTATGACTCACTTGACTATCTCATGACTATAACTATAGGAAGCGATTTTTAATTTGTACCCCGTGATTCCCCTCATCGAGACCTTTAATTTGATATTTCAGAAGCCCTAGTGCCATTACTTTGAGTTTGAACCCAATCTGGCTAATCAATAATGAACTAATTAACCTACATTCGGTAATTACCGTTCTGGACCTACTACCTCGGGAAAAACTCCCGGCGAGCGAAGACAGCACTCGCGCGCGCAAACAAAAAAAAAAAAAAAAAAAACACGAGAACGTGCCGCAGCTGTGGGCGAGATGGGTAACTTTCCATCCACAACTTCCGTTTTCCACCCGCTACGGCAAATATGGCGCTAGTGTCGCAGGTTTTGGTCCCTGTAACGGGGAAGCAGTTTTTAATTTGTCCCACGTGATTTCGCTCATCGAGACCTTTAATTTGATACCTCACAAGCCCTAGTGTTAACTTCATCAATGACTAATGAATAATTAATTACCCTAAAATGGTAATTACTTAATATGAACGTGCGTCGCCCGGACGTAATTTCTGGCAAAAAAAAAATGTGCCTGTCATATGAACATTATCACGGTAACGAGCGGTTGCATTTTTAAACAGCACGGGAACCCGCGTGCTCCACATGCACATGCCAGGGCAGGTCCCCACCATTCTTGCGATTTTCTTCCGCGGGTGGCGCTGTTGAACGGCGCCAGCAGCGCCACCTGTCCCACGTTCGGGCCCCTATACACCATTTTCCTTGCTAGAGGTGGGCGCCGCCATTTGCTTTTTCTGACCGGACCGCTAGCGCCGTCTATGAAGCGACCGCCGAAACCTCCGCGCTGGGCTGTTAAGTGCTCCGTTCTTTCCGTGCGTCTGCTCGGTACCCGTGCATTACCGAGTGAACCGTAGTGGTTTGGCGTTAAGTTAGCGGTTGCAGTGCTTGTGTGTGTGTGTGTTCTGTTTTGTTTTCATCATCTGCGTACGGATTTTAGGTCCTAATGTGCTGCCAGAGTGGAAAATGCCGACTCCGGCTGTTGCAAGCAGTGTGGTGGTGGTGCCGCTGGTGCTCCGCAGTTCCGCGATGCAAACGTTCCGGTATGGCACCGACTGACATTGAAATCGATATCGGGGAGTAAATACGTGTTTTCAATGCCACCGTGCTTGTTATATTAACCGATTAGTCATGTTTACGGAAGCGCGGACGTCGAATGCGGAGCGCGCACAGCATATGTGGGTCACGGTGATCCGTGCTCGCGATGGACTTTCGACGAGGCGATTGCTACGCTGTTGACATTGCAATGCAATATAATCTTTCTTAACTAGACTTATGAAGGTTACTGACAAAACGAAATTACCTTGGCGGAAAAATAGCACGACCGCACAACCAGTCAACTTACTATTCGAAGGTTGACCAGAAGGGTCAAAGTTCGGGCGAGTTAATATTGGTTGATCATGATTGACCTAACTCTGCGCAGCGCATGTGGCTTTTCGCTCGGAGCCCACTTTTGTAAAACCGCTGCTTGCACCACAAATGCTTTACGCGAGCAGCAGTAACTGTTTTGTAATTGTAATACTTTAGATGCCGTGCCAACGCAAAAGGAGTAGAAGCTTTTCCTTTGACCGCGTTGTGAACAGGTTGAGCTATTTTCCAAATGCAGCGTTCACGCGTATCTCCAGCTGCGTTTCCACATTGGGCTGCCTGCTTATCCTGCTATCGACCAGCAGTGTGCGATGGAGAAAGTTATCTTTTCATATCGTTTGGCAGTGTAATGCGTTGGCCTAAAAGAAAGTAAACAAAACGCCGTGATTTTAAAGGTTAGATTAAATGAAAAGGGGATTGTTTAATGCCAATCCGCTGTAATGACAAACAATATATGGTATTTTAAATTGACTGCAAGGAACCAGAAGGTATTGTAATGTTGTATTGTATCGGCGCTCGTGAAAGAACCCCAGGTAGTCAAAATTAACCCGGAGCCCTCCACTGCGGCGCGCCTCATCACCCATGAAGCGTTGGGGCGTTAAACACCATAATGAATCAATTAATCAATCAACCAACCAATCAATGCTGTATTGTAAAAGATAAAGTTGCTTCTAACATTTCAGGGGGTTCCGTTCCCTGTCGCAGCATTGCGTGTAATAAATGGATTTTGCTCCGTCTGCTTGCCGTCCAAGTGCACCCAGCAAACCCTGGAGTTGGTCGTTGGTACAAAGTCGTTGCGATTTATCAACGGCATCCGCCGATATCTCAACTCAGTGTGCGTTGGGAAGCGATGCAGCAAAAACACGCCGCGACCGCAGTGCATTTTCTCCAGGCAGTGTCGTGCACATGCGTGCTGTCAGCGACTGTTTCTCGCTTTCTCTGGTTGTTCAATAACCCACCACCGCGCAGTGCTGGCCAAGCGACGTTTGCGCCTTGAACGGCATCGCAGCATTGGCTAAAACAGTTGAAAGTTCCACAAAAACTAAGCACACGGTGCGAAATACTCCTGAACTACGCAGCGGAGCACACCGCGCCGGGCGATTTTAACAGCCCAGCGCGCACAGGCAACGCTGGTCGGCCGCCGAGAGAACTGGTTTGAGAGTATTTTCCCCCTTTCCCGGCTGCTTATGGAAAATGGTGTATAGACCCCTTCGTGGCACCTCGTGGCGAGAATCCGAGGTTAACAGTAACAAAAGGTTCCAATAGAGGGCGTGCGATAAATAGAATCAGGTAAAATCTAATTGACTTTAGCAATCCTCCACCGGGTTTATCGGGGAAGGAGCGAGATGTGAGGGGAAGAGCGTGAGAGGTGGGTGTGGGAGAGAAGAAGATGCATTTACGTTGCGGGAGCTGCAGAAGATTCGTCCTTCGACGGCGTTTTCTCGCTAAGTGACCAGACACGCGTGTCGCTCGCTCGTAGGAATACGAGCAGATTCCGAACGAGCGTGGGTGTTCGATACCAAAACGAAGTACGTGAAATGTATCGAGCACTCATAGTTTTAGGGGCGAAGCTCCTAAAGCCATGGGTCTGTCCATCCCTTGTGTCTCGTGGTACGTGACCGCCGCATGCTTTCGGAGATGTCGCAAAGTGGGCCGCGTTGCACGCGCAAGAACCGGCTGCAACCGGCAGCGCAAACTCGGCACCGGGAGCGCGAGCTTGTCTGTGTTCGCCAACGGAGGCGCGAGCGCACGTGCACTGCGAGGGGGAGATCACGCAAGAGATCACGCCACGAACGCAGGCAGTCGTTCTCGGAGATCGAACGAGACGCAAGGACCTTTGCTCGTTTCCTCTCGTCTTGTTCGGGCACAAGTTCGCCCTAAATAAAAGTTCTTTCTTTACCGTTGTGTGCCATCCTACGTGACAAATTGTGGTAGAGGTGCGGGGTAGTCCTCGATGGCGCGGGGTCTTTCACCAGGTCTGGGCCTGGGAGCATTGACTCCGAAAATAAAAGTTGATTTGTACAATGTACGCACACAGTCTTACGTCTTTCTTAATGATGTAATGGGCGAACTTTCACGGGAGAGTTACGGTTACCGATGATCTCCCCCTCTCGAGCTTCGCCCCACTTATCATCATTCATTCCGTGGATATGGCGTGATTTTTTTTGTCCTCACCTTAGCACACGCTGTGGTCATGAGAGACAGTCGCATATTTGTGCATAGTTGTTTTTTTTTGTTTTATTCGCATATAATATTGGGGCGTCAAATGTCCGACTCAGTCGGTTCACGTAGAGGTGGCACCAGCATGTTGAAAATGTAGTAGCCGCTCGTGTTGAGGGAAATGAGGCTTGTACATATTCCAATCAGTTTGATTATAAGCCCAGGAATAGCCTGTAGAAGAAAAGTGGCAATGTTGAGTATAATAATTACAGTAGTATTAATAATAATAATAGTAATAATATTATACAGTAATAATTTCAGCAGTCGCGCAAGGAAGGGCACGGATCCTACGTTACAAAAGGCAAGTAAAATAATTACAAAATAAGGATATTTCAATAGGCACGTGCTGAAGGCGTCATATCTTTCCGGAGCAAAATAGAAGCGCAGATTAGTAGCACAGATCAGTAAGAAAACGTGCGCTGCTGAGCACGAGGTCGCGGGTTCGATTCCCGGCCGCGGCGGCCGCTTTTCTGATGGAGGCGAAAAGCAAAAACGCCCGTGTGTACGAGATTTCGGCGCACGATAAAGATCCCCAGGTGGTCAAAATTAATCCGGAGCCCTCCACTACGGCGCGCCTCATCGCCTGCGTTGCGTCGGCGCGTTAAACCCAACAATCAATCAATCAATCAGTAAGAAAACGACCACGTGCGTAATACATTAGCATCATATCAATATTTCAACAACAATACGAGGCCACAAAAGCAGTGTTAATGAGGAAGTGATCGCAGGTGCATTGGTGTCCATTTGCCGAACGTGTTCTCTCCTTATCTTCACCACTTTTTCCGTTTTTGTCTTTTTCTTCTGTGGCGTACTACGAAGAGAATTTAACGGGAACTTGCTCTGCACAAAGGAGGGAATTTCAACGAGAACTTACTTTGCGACTGCCTAATTGCTACTTTGGCACTCAGCGTGCTCAAGTTACTTGCTGCGTCGACCTGACGCATACCCGGCGCTAGAGACATCCGTTAGGCTGAGACGCATCGTTTGGTCCTATAAGAACGACTTCGTCGTTTTCTACGATGCCCATGCCCATCTCTTCCTGACCTATGTCGTTCACTTAGTATCCGAGTCAAAATAGGTCAGTTATAAATTATCAGAGAACTATGGTGCGGGATATCATTAGGATTAAAATCTTTCTTTAGAGAAGCGCGAATGCATTCTAAAAATTCAAAACTGCGCAAAAGGGTCAAAACCTTCACTAAAACAGCGTGCAACCTTCACAGAAAGTGTGTCCAATAGATCGTGAAACCTTCTGAGTCCCAAGTCGTAAAACGAAGAACGAACCGTTCCTTGCCCAGATTTTTCGCGCGCGAAGTAAGCGCGTCTACGAACGATCTGAAGGTATACAGATGCGCGGGTTATGAGATAGAGGTATACTGTTGTGCTTCTTCATGCGCGTGTGTCTTATCTACAAACATTCCTTTTCGCGATGTTCAAGTAACCGTTTTGCCAGAATGGACGCCCTGTTTCACGCACCCGCCGTGTGTCGAGCAGTCTTAGCAGACCGTTCCGTTCGAACAGCCGGTCAATGGGGAAATGCATTAGTTTTTGACAGGATGCCATCGGCCTCACTGAGAAAGCTTTCGCTTCAAAAAATTAGCAGTGACTTAACACGGCTATGCTAGGATATACGTAGCGTGAGCTGAGGTTCAGCTGGTTATTCTTAGGTTTCCTCGTTGTCTAGGATTAGCTGATTGTGATGCTTACTGCTGGTAAAACGATTTCCAATCTAATCCAATCCGATCCAGTGGCGGCGGTGGCGGCTACGGCGCGCCAGCTGTGCGCCGTGAGACGTCACTGCTCCTCGCGCATGCGCACCACGGCTCTCCAGGAGCCACGTGAAACTCCTCAACCTCGGCTAGTGTAGCTCACGCTACAAAAAGAAACAGCGAAGCAGCAGGCTCTGCCGCAGCGTTTCGCACCATGTCGGTCGTCTTGATGCACTTGACGGCAAAGACGATCTCGTTGCAGACGCAGGAGCGCGGGTACATGATGGACAGCGTGCCGGCGTGGTAGACGGCGAGGACGTAGTACAACGGATGGACTTGCATCACGTCGGCCTTTAAACGTGTGAGAGAGAAAGAGAGAGAGTTTACACACGCACGCACGCACACACACACACACACACACACACACACACACACACACACACACACACACACACACACACACACGCACGCACGCACGCACGCACGCGCACACACACACACACACACACACACACACACACACACACACACACACACACACACACACACACACGCGCGCACGCACGCACGCACGCACGCACGCACGCACACACACACACACACACACGCACGCACGCACGCACGCACACCGGCTTCAAGGTGTTTGTGTGTACGCATGTGCAAGTTGTATGTGCCCTCCCGCATCGGCTGCGGTCACGGTAGAAGTATCGCTGTGGAAGTATCGTCATGACGTGACCCATCGGGCTGTTTCTTTTCGGCCAGGTGGCGACGACTTGCCTTCTACTCATCTGCATGCACCGGGATGATGCAAAGTGTTTACTACCCGTTTTATCGGTCCTTACATTATTCTACAGCAGATCTTACCAGTAGTCTACAGGTAAGATATATGTATACTTGCCGCGCATGCGGCCGTCCATGCCGCGAACCTGGAAGTGTGCATGTTTCGCGCCTCAAGATGTTCACTCGGCACCTTTCACCTCTTTGCTGCCTTGTCAGAGTTTTGCAGCTCCGTCTAGCCACAATACGTATGGATTTGATGCCGCACCCGTCACTCTCAGCGCCATTTCAGTTTGCGCCTCCTATTCAATCAAGCAGCATGCCAAAAAGCATCTGTTTTAAAAGCCGTTCGAAACGCCCATCTAACTGGTGCTGGAATGGTTACGTCAATAACGCGAACGCTTGTGGACATTAGAGGCCAGTGGACCAATTCTGGTCATCGGACCAAAACAACGGATATTTCTTGTTTGGGGTTGCAATAGGGAATCTGCCTGCTAGGACAGGTGCCCTCACGCAGGTAATTTAGGGAATCATCGATTCACTTGTCATGGATATTCATCAGCCAGTCAAATGACCACTCTCGGGCCGGACATTGCGCAGAAATTCGCGGGGAGAATTAAGCGACAGACTGAGTTCTGGGCGATGCGCACACAATCCGGGACAAATTATCGAGGTACCTCATCGGTGCTCTTCACGTTTGCATTCCATGGAAGACTCGAAGAATGCCTCACATCTGGCCCCCTTGTGGCTACAGTGAACCCTCACCCCTCAAAGTGCCCCGTTATGCGAAAAAAAAAAAAGACCTCCGAAGCGCGCCCCGACGTACCGGGGTGGTTGTGTTCCTGCACAGCATATTCGTCCCTTCGTCGCGTGTATGCGTTTCCTAGTCAGTACAGCCAGCCGTCATCTGAGCTTGCTATGGGTGTAATATCACAGCATAAACGCACCTAAAGCATGCAAAACCGCCCGAACAGAAATAAATAATAGCCAAAACGAACTTACAATGGTTAAAAACCACGGAGTTGAAAAATATTGAACAGAAATAGCCGAAACCAACCTAAAAGGGGCAAACCCATAAAAAACGCACGAGAAGCAGTAGCTGAAACTGACCAAAAGGCTACGGAAATACCCTAAATCGCATTTATAATGCACAAAGATGTCATAAATAATTATATGCGTGATAACAAATCTTAAGATTCAAATGTGACAAACCGCTGCAAAGGAAAAAAAAAAGCAGTAATGGGATTTGAACCCGGGTTAGGATGTTTGCTTCGCAGGAGCGGAACTACTACACTACGAGAGCCAGCGGTTCCAGACTGTCGCTCACCAGGTTCGCCGCACAGGGGACGAAGATGGCGACCACGACCGTGTTCTGGCAGAGCTCGCACATGACCGACGTGGCGAAGCATATGGTCATCTGGACGTACAAGGGATGGGGCAGCCAATTCTCGTACAGGGCGTCCCTCATCAGCTGCAGCAACCCGGTCGACTGCACGAGGACATGGCGAACAGCGAGTGTGTCAGAGCGCGTTGGACCCAATGGGATGGGACAAAATGAGGCATTTGCGGTCACCACAGGCGAAATGCTAAGAGGAACAATTGCGAGCTTATGTCGTTGAGGAGTGTATACGTATACAGGCCTATGTGGTATTTGCAAAAAAAGGGCAGTAGCTCTGCCATGAGGAACAACCCAGTCGAAAATGACGACAAGAAAAAATTCTCTAGTTTGTCGTATTTTCACGTGTCGTACTGTCGTCTTGTCGTATTCTTGTCGTATTCTTGTCGTGTCGTGGTGCTAGAATTCTGTCGTGTGTCGTATTCCTGTCCTGATATTGATGCTCCGTCGTGCCGAATTCCTGTCTTGTCGTGGTCCTGATGTTCTATCAGTAGTTGCACATGGTTTCAATCTTATTGCCCATTGTGAGGAGTAGCGTAAATGGCAGTTCTGTTGTGACTACAGGAATGTTTGTCGTTGAGGAAATTGACTTTGTCGTTACGACAGGAATGTGTGTCATTACGACAGATGGCTTTGCCGTAACAACAACACTTCTGTTGTCACAAATTCCTGTTAGATTTTTGCCATTTTCCTGTTGTTATTCTAGACTGGGAAACCATAAAATAAAAGCACGTTAAAAAAATCGGCGAATCCGTTTCGTATGTGGAGATTCGACGTAAATGAACGCTTTGAATTACGTCTACATCGTCAATAATGTCACTGTGTTTAACAGCACAATGGTGTTGATGTAGCAGCATTTGAAACGATTGGGCGGGCGTCACGGTACTACAGGGTTGAGCGTATCCCCAACTTTCACGCTCAAAATTCCGACCTCTCAGGAACCTAGAAAAACCATTTCAGAACCGGTATATTTTTCAATAAAGCAAATAATTGGGTTTTACATGAAACTCTAAAGACTCTTTCCAGGATTCTGAATATTTTCTGTGTTATTCGCTGTCAAAGTTTACTCCCTGTGCATTTCTATTCATTAGTTTCTATGGCTCTGGAGCTCGGTCGCGCAGTGTGCTAAGTTTCAAACTGCACACAAAGCAAGCTTTCGTCCCAAATATGAGCTGTGAAAAACATATTTTATTCCGCTGAATAACTGCAGAGTAATCACTACTGAAAATACTGCCATAAGCCGGAAAGCTGCACCTTCGGAAAGTGGCATTTTTGGTTCCTGTTCATTTTGGGCGCGGCCCAAAACACCTGGCAATATCTGGTTGGAGCTGTCGCTGCCGCGACTGGATCGGATTGGATTGGAAATCTAATTGGATTGAATTAAATTGGATTGGATTGGATTGGAAATCGTTTTCGCAGCAATAAGCATAATAGTCAAGTAATCCTAGAGAACCAGGAAACCTAAGAATAGCCAGCTGAACCTTAGCTCACGCTACGTATATCCTCGCATAGCCGAGCTAAGCCACTGCTAATTTTTGTTCACTCGTGCTTTTGGGCGTAGCTCTTACGACACTTATCGTCTTTCATTACTGCCAAGTGTTGTCGTTTTTACTCGCGTCTTCAAGCTACCATACCCAGCATACACTCGCGGTTCACGCCACGTTTTGGTGTTAGCGAAGACGCTAATACTCTGTGTGGCACTTCTTTCTGTTCTGCACGTCCTGGACGTTGCGGGAACTTTTCGAGCAAAGTTGGCTGCCGCCTGCTCACGTGCGTTCATCTTTGATATTCTCAGAGACCAGCAGTTCATCTGGTGGAGTTCTGAGAAACACCGGGTGCTCCTTGTCGCCACTTGAAAGGCTGGCGAGGAGCAGCCGCCGGGCACGAGCGGCGAATTCGGCCACGGAACAACAGCAACAGCACCCCCACCCCCCTCTTCCCCCAACCAAAGCAGCGAGCTTGTTCTAGCTTGCTTCTTAGCTTGCCCATGATAATAACTTAGAGTTTTCCCGATCTGTTGCAATTATTATTGTGCTAGTGAGCTCACTAAAAGCTAGCATCTGTGTCATTCGTACATAGATATTGTAGAGTAGGTTCCAAGGCTCTTTATTTTTTTTTTCACAGGGTTGCCGTGGAATGCCACAGGAGGGAGGACAATGCCGATCGCCTTCGGCCAGAGTTAATCTACCCTTTGCCTTTCTGTTCACTACATCTCTCTGCTGAATAAATTGATATGAAAGGGGAACTGCATTCGCCGCTTGATTTCCCAATGTGTTAGAGTGCCGAAATTTGTGCTGGTCGCTGAATGTCGCATTGACCAAATCGGTGTTTTTGTTGCTCGCTTGTCTTTGCTTGGCTATATCTAATCTATTATGGTGCAAGGGAATTTCGGTAGGAGGGGAAGTTAGAAAATCGCCTGCATCCGGGAAGCACGGGGACTCGAAAACACGCGAACTCGCTTAAATTAATACACGTGACTGATATTGCTCACGTATGAAGCTATAGATGAGTACCGCTTGATGTGGAAGGACAAAGGTGTATTTAGAACAGTACAAACTGGCAGCAACAGACATACTGACAATGGCTGGCACTGGAAATTCTTGATTTATCAGTTCTGGATACTGTACGAGCTATCCGATAGCATTTGACACCCCAAGAAAAAGAAATTGGCACCAATCCACGCTGTGAAGGTGGCTGGACTGCGAAGCTGTAAACGACACCCACAACGAGTTCCCATGCGGCGTCACTTGAATTCCCACACGTGGCTCTACCAAGACTGAAACCAGAGACTGTGCCAGCCGGCACCTGGGATTCGCCGGTGCGGCGTCCCGAACGGAGCAGCGTTAGGAGAAAGAAAGTAGACAGGAGCGTCTTTCGAAGGGTGAGGAGAATGGCGACACGCACGGCTATGTCGTCATCTCTCTCACTGCACCCCCTAACTCTTGTTTCATGTGTCGCCTCCAGAAAGCACCCTCACCCTCCCCCGACGCTGAATGCGAACCACCGTCTGTCTTCCCTGTCTCCACGTGTGGGCGCAGCTTAGTCGGCAAGACGACGGGCCCTCCCTCCGCGTCTCCATTCGGGCTCATGTCCGATCCCTGGCGGTGCCGGCGATCGTTTGTTTGCATAGCCTTGGTGTAGCCAGTAGCCAGTAATAGCTTGGGACGTTTGTTTGTGTAGTCTGGGAGTTTTCTGCTGACTCGGACGCGGAGATTTCCTTGGCTGGTTAGAGACATACTGCTTCGCATTAAGAATGTTTCGTTAGAACTGAAGTTCTTATAAGACGTGGGTGGATCGATGGCTTGAGAGGAAGTGGAAACCGAGATCCGACTCACAGCCGGAGCCTGCATTTTGCTACGCTCATACGCTCATCAGAGTCTTCACCGCATCTGTCGGTGCCCTGGCCATCTTTCCTGTCCCAACTGTTCTTCCTAACCATCCATCCCTCATTCTTATTAGGACGGCACCACGCCATCTATTTCCCCATCCCTCGCCTCCATCACCTCCTGGGAGCTCTGGCTGTCTCCCCCGCTGACAGCAAACATCCAGGCTGCTCAGGAAGCTCTCTATAAACACGTGCACCGGATCCGCACCGGCATTCTGCAGTACTACGTGGACCCGGTGAATGGAACATTCAAATTGGGACCTGAACTTAGGTCCTGCGGAAAATAAAAGTTTGTTCTCTCTCTCTCTCTCTCTGGTTAAGTTGTGGTCATGTGAAAGTTACCTCCGGATGCCGTCTAATGCCACTCTGTGTCAGCACCTTGGTTCGCAGTGGAGTACAGTCATCATCATCATCATCACCAGCCTATCTACGCCCACTGCAGGGCAAAGGCCTCTCCCATTATTCTCCAATTACCTCGGTCCAGTGCCAACCGTGACCAATTTATCCCCGCAAACTTCTTGATCTCATCTGCCCATCTAACTTTCTGCAGCCCCCTGCAACGCTTGCCTTCTCTAGGGATCCACTCGGTTGCCCTTAAAGTAAGTACAGTACAGTAAGCCTTCTCTATAATGAGTTCACTTGATTCGAAATGTCTAATGGCCACCACTGTAGTGCCTTGACAGCAAATCGCCTGCGCCTTTAACGAAATGTCGCTGATAACGAAAGCTGTTTTCTGCCCTCGAACCTGCGTTATAAAGGAGGTTTACTGTGTGTAGCAGGTGAACGTTTTTTAGGGGAATGTGAGGCCCAGCGCGCCGTACGCTCGTTGTGCCATTGTGCGAAAGTTTAGGGCCACCCGGTGGCCTTTAACGTTTAGATGCTCTTTACCGCCATGAGCAGGCGCGTTCTAGTTACTTTTTGTGTTCGCCCGAAAAACGTGGCCGCCGACGCCTTGCTTACGAAACCGTAAACTTCGTTCGCACCTGCTGAAGGCCTTATCCCGTAAAGTACTGTGGCTGGCGGGTGACAGTTATTTATTATAGGGGCGATAAAGGCAGAACACAACTGTTGGTTCATTCAAAAGACTGCTTTGGCCTGATAACAATGATAACAATAACACACAAACACTTATCGCGAACTTAAAAAATTGTCTAGATATTAAGGAAAAGGGGAAGAAACAGTGGCGGCTCACCAGCCACATACCCGCCGCGGTGGCTCAGTGGCTAAGGCGTTGCGCTGCTGAGCACGAGGTCGCGGGTTCGATTCCCGGCCGCGGAGGCCGCTTTTCTGATGGAGGCGAAAAGCAAAAACGCCCGTGTGTACGAGATTTCGGCGCACGTTAAAGATCCCCAGGTGGTCAAAATTAATCCGGAGCCCTCCACTACGGCGCGCCTCATCGCCTGAGTTGCGTCGGCGCGTTAAACCCCCACAATCAATCAATCAATCACCAGCCACATTTTATCTATATTTCCTGCCCTTCTCTCGGTTAAAAAACGTCTCTCGGTGCTACAACTGAGTTACAAAAGGGCAGTGCTTTCAAATCTAACGAAGTTGTGTTTTGCCTTATTCGCCCCCTTTACTAGGAAGAACCCGAAACGAGAAATGCTTCTGCTTAAACTGGATTTGGCACTTTCTAAGCTAAGAAATTCAACTGGAGGTGAAAGGTAATTTGTTGCCGTTAGTGGCTCACTTCAAAAGCTGCTTCATGTTCGGGCCAGACTATAGCTCTGTCAGCAGTGGAACTATAGGTTGTATTCACTGGCGAGGCCCGCACGCAGGCAACCATGTGAGTGGCGCCGTCACTGGTTACGTCGGGCTCCGCGGGATGGCGGTACTTGTCCGTGCTAAGCACAGGATGTGTGCTGGACGTTCCAATCGTTACCCCAACGAACGCCAAGTAATGCCTCGAGTTCAATGTGAGTGCGATTATAACACCTCTGTTGAAACCACCGTTGATAATCGGGTTGAAACGGAGCAGACAACGCTCCTTTTTTTAGATGCAACGCATCTCACGCTCGCCCCTCTGTCCTTCCTGCGTCTGTCCGGCGTTGTCCACACAGCTGCGCCTCTCCTCCTCTCCTCTCTCTGATAGCGAACCCTCTCTCCCAAACAGCTGCGGGTTGGGGGGGGGGGGGAGAGAGAAACACTTTATTAAAATCGGGCCCTGTTAGGCGGGGCGGGTGGCCAGCAGCCGCAGCTGCTCAGCGACCTTGGCTGCTCTGTCCGTCAGGGCTTGTTGCGTCGTCAGGTCAGAGCAGCCCAGCGCCGCCTCCCATAGCTCTGGGGTGGTGATTGGGGGTAGGGGGTCGTCGGGACAGGCCCACATGTGGTGCTGCACAGTGGCCTTCGCGCCGCATGATGTGCAGTTGGGAGAGGAGAATAGGGAGGGGTGAATACGGTGAAGGAGAGCTCTGTTGGGTAAAGATTCTGTTTGTAGGAGTCTCCAGAGTCGTTCTTCCGTGTAGCTGAGGGAAGGGTGGGCGGGGGGGTATCGGAGGCGAGAGAGGCGGTAATACATGGTGATGTCGTGGTAGCCCAAGAGGCTGTCACGAGCTGACCTGGCTCCGTGGGAAGCAATGGGGCTGGGGTATGCCCGGGAGGTGAGCGCTCGGGCAGTTGCATGAGCCGCCTCATTGCCTCCAAGCCCAGTGTGGGCAGGAGTCCAGATCAGTTCTACTTGGGTGGTGGGTGGATTTTGCATAAGAAGTTTTAGGGCCTGGGGTGAGATGGCACCCGCAGCAAAATTTCGAATGGCCGTTTTCGAATCGGATAATATGAATTCAGGGGTTGGCCGGTGCGACAGGGCTAGTGCGATTGCCGCCTCTTCCGCCGTCGCAGGTTCCGAGGTACGAATTGTAAGGGAGTTGATTGGGGGGGCGTTGGGGGCATTAATGATCGCAAGTGCGAAAGAAGTCTTGTGCCGGTACTCGGCGGCATCTACGTACACCGTGGCGGGCCGTATGGGGTAGCGTTCTGCTAACGCTCTAGCTCGTTGCTCTCTGCGGCGCTGGTGAATATGAGGAAGCATATTGCGGGGTAGGGGACGTACTTTGAGGAAGGAGTGGGTTTCAATGGGTATGGGGAGTTTAGGATCTCTAAAAATAGGCGCATTTAGCTGTAGGCGTTGAAGGAGGTGTTTGCCGGGGTTAGTTTTGGCTAGGCGGCTTAGTTGGCTCATCCGGTGCGCCTCTATCAGCTCTTGGGCCGTGTTGTACACCCCTATTCCTTCTAGTCTGGCAGTGGAGGTGCCGGGTGGGAGTTGCAGAGCAGCTTTGTATATTGTGCGGATAAGGCAAATGATTTTGGCCAGTTCTGAATTAGAGGGGAGGAGGTACGGGAGAGCATAGGTGATCCGGCTAACAACGAATGCTTGAACTAGGCGTAGCCTATCTGCTTCCTTAAGCCCATGTTTTTTGGAAGCGATGCGGCGAAGGAGACCGATGGTTTGGGAAACATGTGAAGAAAGGCGCTTGATGTACTCTGTGTTTGAACGATTACGGTTTATGACTAGGCCCAGGATTTTGATTTGTGGGACAACTGGCACAGACTTTGAATGTATGTAGATTTGGATGTTGGGAGTTGTGCGGTTTGCGCGCTTCGGATTGAGGAGAAGTAGTTCTGATTTAGATGGGGAGCATTGTAGGCCGGCTATAGTGGCTCCCTCAACCACGGCTGACGCTGCTGCTTGGAGAGTCTCCTCTACTTGTTCATCACTACCTCCGCTTGTCCAAAGTGTGATGTCGTCTGCATAGAGGCTAAAGTGTAGGTTGGGAATGCAATCTAGAGCCTTTGGAATATGAAGGAGGGCTATATTGAAAAGGAGAGGGGATAGCACAGCTCCTTGCGGAGTGCCTACTGGGGGGAGGTGAAGCTCGCCTGATTCTAAGGTGCCTAATCGGAGGGTTGCAGTCCGCGAGGAAAGGAAAGCTTTAACGTAATTGTACGTTCGTAAGCCAGGGGAGATAGAGGAAAGGCCATTGAGGATTGATTGATGTGAGACCCGGTCAAAGGCTTTTGTGAGGTCTAGTGCTAAAATCGCTGCTGTGTCAGACTGTTGGGGAGAAGAAATAATGTCGCGGTAGAGTTGGAGATGTACATCATTTGTCGAGAGTCCGGCCCGGAAACCGAACATGGTGGGAGGCAGGGCGTTGGTTTGGTTTATGTGTTTGGTGAGTCTGCATGTATGATATGTTCAAGCACTTTTCCGATGCAGGAGGTGAGAGAAATCGGCCGGAGGTGATCTAAGCTTAACGATTTTCCGTGCTTGGGGATGAGTGAAATGTTCGCATGTGTCCATGACGCTGGTAGTGTGCCTTCTTTCCAGTGTTTGTTGTAGAAGTGTGTGAGTGTTGTAATGGAGTTGTCATCAAGGTTACGTAATATTTTGTTAGTTACTCCGTCTCTCCCAGGAGCCGAACTGGTTTTGAGAGTGAGAAGAGTGGCTCGCACCTCTGCTTCATTTATATCCGCGTCGAGGAGTGTGTTGGGTGTTCCTTGGTAGTCTGGTAGGGGGTTGCGGTCGCCAGTAGGGATGTATTTTTCTTGAAGCGAAGAGAGGAGTTGTTGTGGGGTACCTGGGTAGGAGTGGACAAGCTGGGCCATGCGGTTGGTCTGAGCAGTTTTGGATTTATGGGGATCGATGAGGTGACGGAGGAGGGACCAGGTGCGCTTCATGGTAAGGGTACCTCTGAGCTTGTCACAGATTTCTCCCCATCGGGCTGCGGCTAGTTCTGCTGCGTACTTTTCCGTTTTGTGGCTTAGCTCTGCAATTTTCTTCCTGAGGCGTGTTTATTATGTTTATTTGTCCGCCATTTTCGCCGAAGGCTGCTTAGTGCAGTCCACATATTTTTGAGACGGGAGTCTACCATTTCAGCCGGGATTTCAGGGTCAAGCGGTTGGTCGTGGGCTTTTTTGTCTCGCAGGAGGTCGGCTACCCATGTGTCTAGGGACTGTACTGTAGAGGATTCAGTCAGTTGTTCGTTGCGAGTGGTCCTGAAGGCGTGCCAGTCTGTTATGTATTGTTGTTTGTGTTGGGGGACATAAGTGCGTTGAAGGGGGATGGTGAGCTGTATGATGCAATGGTCACTTCCAAGAGTGTGGTCCATGTTGTGCCAGTGTGCATTGGATATGCGATGGGTAAGAGTGAGATCTGGTGTTGTGTCTCGTTGCACACTATTTCCAAGTCTGGTTGGTACGTCAGGAGGGGTTTCTAGTGTGAGCCTGTGCGAGTGAAGGTGTTCCCAAAGTAGGCGGCCTTTTTTCGAGATTGTAGGATAACCCCAAGCTGTATGTTGGGCGTTAAAGTCACCTACTACTATGAGGGGGTGGCTTTGTGCCTCTCTCTTGGCTAGCGAAAAAAGTTTGTTGAAAGTGTGCGTGTATTTTTTGGGGCCGCTGTATATGTTGAGCACGTGTAGTCGGGGGGAGGACGGAGTTTTGGAGTAAATGACGACCATGTCGTGAGGGATAGGAACGCTGTCAAAGTGCACTCGCTTGGCTGGGACGTTACGGTGCACTAAGATTGCGGTGTATGGGTTACGGGGGTCTTGGAAGGATTGGTAGCCACCTAGTTTGGCGTGGGGACCAGGTTCTTGTAGGGCTATTATTGAGGGGGGTTGGTCGGACGAGGCAGTTAGCATCTGTAAGTTGGCGCGTTTCCGTTGGAGGCCGCGACAATTCCACTGCCAGACTAAGAATTCTTTATGGGATGGGGGCATTTGTAATGGGGACATCTAATACCGGGGCTACCGGAACGTTGATGGTGGTCATTATTCGCTAAAGGTAGCTATGCATTTCCGCTCTTATTGCCTCTATGGTTCCCTGCATGGCCGCCTGGTTGCTAAGCAAGGATTGGTGGAGATTAGTGTACTCCGCTTTCTGTTCTTCCAGGGTATGTTCTAGCCTCCCGAGACGTTCCTCTAGCTGCTGTGGGGGCTGGTCCTGAAGTTCATCTTGGGAAACGGAGCAGGCTTTCCGTTTTTGTGGTGGGGAGGTTGAGTTCTCCTGCTGGGAGAGGGGAGCTGAGTGAGACTGATTTTTTAGCAAAACGTTTTCGCGCTTGAGAGCAGCGTTTTCCTCTCTGAGAGATGTGATTTCAGCGCGGATAGTCTGCAGTTCTCTAAGTACGTCTGCTATGGATGTACCTACAGGGGGGTTTTGGGAAGCGTGTGGGTGCTGGGAGCTGGGAGGGGCGCTTGGGCTGCTCACCTGCTGGGACTGTGAGCCAGGCGATGACTTGAGGAGTTGGCGCTGGGGATCAGAGGGAGTCCTGCTACCTGTTGACTTGTGCGTTGCGGACTTGCGGTCTTGGGCTAGTAGTGGGGGGAAGGAATCAAGTAGTGGAGGGTGGCTTTGGGACGCGGCTTGTGCGTAGGAGAGCGTCCGTGGTTTGGGCTGGTAGCGGCGCGGGCAGTCCGCCGAACCTGTAAGGTGGCTTCCTTCACACACTATGCAGCGTGGGTTGCAAGGGTGATTTTCATGAGCGTTGGTAGCGCCACAGCGAGAACAGCGGGGTACAGTTTGTTGGGTAGGGCACACGTCCTGGCGATGACCCGTTTTCCAACAGCTGATGCAGGCTTCGGTTTTGCGCCGGAAGGGTCTGCAGCGATAGGTGGCGGCCCGGTACCGAACCCAATACGGGACGTGAGGTCCGTCGAAAAGTATTTGGGCCATGTTGGAGCTGTTCAGTCGGCGGACGTCGAGGATTTTCAAGTGGGGGTTATAATTGATGATGCTGTGAGCGATTTGTTCAGGAGTGTCCGTTTCTGGGATATTGAAGATTATGCCCAAGGAGGTATTTGCCGGGGCCGGAACGTGAGCCGCGACGTCATACCGATGTTCTCCAATGAGCAGGGAGGAGATTCTAGAATAATTCATTGCACGTGCCTCCGAGGGAGTACTGATCACGATGAAGTTGGATTTGGCTTGAATGCGTATTTGATCCTCACCATTGGGTTCAACATTTGCGTGCTGTTGAATTGTATCCGCCAGAACCGCAAGGGAGAGCTTGGCGAGGGCTAGTCCGCCTCTCGGACGCAAAACAATCTTGACGTCGGTCGCAGGGAGGGGTTCGACTGTAGTTATTCGACGCATGGGCTTTTTGCGGCCTTTGCATACAGAGCTTGTAGAGGTTGCTGGGAGACTTGCCTGTTGGGATTGTCTCTCGGTACAATGGAGAGCTTGCTGCTTGCTTCGTATAGTTTTCCAGCCAGGTTGAAGCAGTTCGTCCGGGGTGATGGGTTCACCGTCAACTTCGCTTTCCATAGCGGCGGGGCGGGCGACGAGCATCAGGGTGCAGCTGGCCGCCTGGCGTGCTGGGGGCGAGTACAGCCGCGGTGCTAGGCCTGGTTAGGCCTAGCAGTGCGAGCGGCGTGGTCCGGTCTTCCAAGGCTTTCAATTTCGAGCTGGTGGGGTGGATGACCATAAAAATTGTTACCCGGGGTTCCTGGGTGCTTCCGGTGACCCCGTGGCGAGCTTCAAGGTCGATGGTCGGGGCGTACCGCACTTAAAGCAAGTAAAATACGGAGCCGTTGTGAAGCGCGAACGCTTGGCGCGGCCCCCTAGCGGGCTTTTTTGCTGCGGGTTGGCGCAGCGCGCTCTCACTCCGTTCCTAGGCGCCGGTGGGCGGCGCTGCGCTCGGTGCTGCGCGCGCTGCGCATGTGCAGTACTCTCTCTCTCTCTGCGCTCTCCTCTCCTTCGGTCGCTGTGAATATAAAGCGGCATGCCGCGCTCCGGCGGTCTCAGTCGACGGTCGTCCGCCCACCTCCCCTTCGCGTGAGAATCCCTGCTATAAGCGTAATCAATGCGATGGAAAACGCCAATGGAACCCCCCATGAGATGCGTTGCATCACACCAGGGTTCCCGCGAGGGGAGGTGGGCGTAATTTTGCCCTGTGGCATGCGGGTGAAGTGGCACAAGCCGCGCCATATCCGCGGGGCATTGGCCATGCCCCTGGCCGTTCCCAGTGTTGCCAAGCGAAGAAATTGACCGCTAAACTTGTTAGTGCAAACCATCTATAGGTCCAGCAGTACTCACCCGGGCGTAGTGGTTGAGCAGGACGCAGGTGCTGGCGAGCAGCAGAGTGTACCACGGCATGCTGTTGTTCAACTCGTTCCAGGTGAGCAACCGGTGGGTGCGGTCGCACTCGCGCACGGACTCGGCCGGGAACACGAACAGCATCACCGTGAACGCCGCCCACACGGCCGTGTGCGTTCTGAGTGAAGGAACAAGAATTGCGTCGCGCTGGTCCACACTTTCGAAGAAAAAAAAAATGGCCACGTATCTCTGCTCGTTGTGCTGCGAATGTCGCCGACAGACGGCGGTTTTCTGCAGCCCGTGCCGCATATTACCCTCTCGTCTTTCCCGTTTGTACAAACCACGCTCTTCTCCTCCCTTCTCGTTTTTGCCATAGTGGATGCAACGAGGTTTGCTGAATTCAAATTTCCCGTGCTCGCACTGCTCGCGCGCTACTTGTTGGGACCTTTTGTTCTTCCAGTGCTGAACTATATAGGAGCATTCGTACCTCGCGCTACCTCGAGATAATTATTTTTAGATTGTGATTTTATCTCCCCTAACTTCTTAAAGCTATTTCAACGCATTTTCAGTTCGCGATCGTAGTTTGCAAGTTCCAACTCGCCTGGTGGCTGCAAATCCCTCCAGCATAGACCGCAACTTGCCCGCTTGGGTCGCCGACGTGAGCTAATATTTCTTAGCAGGTCTCTTCTGCGAGTTAGTTGGTTCATTTTCGTTTGTGTGATACGTGTTTCTATTCCTCGGTCCTGTTTCGTTCGCGCTGTTCCGTTTTTTCATCAATATTTCAGGCTTAGGTTGAATGGCTTTCAGAGCGACACTTTCGCCAGTGTCTGTCGCTTTAGCAATGCGAACATTACCGATTGCCGGTTTATGCGTGCAAGGGTGGGAAGTGGAAAGATGGTGGGCGTTCACGCGCAGCTGTGGTCTTCACTGGTGTGCACTGATGCCATGACCATTGTGCTGGCGGGACGTTTAAACTTGGACGTCAAACGGCCCATCTGGTGCCCTTCTTGGTCGAGAGCAGTGGGTTTGTTTGTTACACAGGCAGTAAGATGCCTACGACGCGGTATGGAAACAGACAGGCTTATGCTTGTGCTCCAGAGTAATGCTCGAGTCCTTCCAAGTTTCCTGCAGGTAGTTTGCTTGGAAGTATGCTCAACGGCAAATTAAAAAGAAACCTTTTTATTAGTGCACTCCGTGAACTGCGTACACCTTTGCAGGTCTTCATTCTTTAAAGAATGGAAGGGCAGTTAATTTTTTTTATTCGTGCACTCCGTGAACTCGTACAGGTTTTAGGTCTTCCTTCTTCACAGAGTGGAAGGGCACTTAATATTTCCGTCATCTTTTAGCCCGGTGGCTAAGTTGAGTGCCAAACAGTCCACAATTTTTTAACGCCTATGCTTTTTAAGCTGGCGTTGGGCCGGCGAACGTGCGCAAGAAAACCTCGTCGAGCAATGACGTCATCACGCGTGCCGGCACCGATCGACCCTATGAACACTCTGGGCCGCGTTAGTGGCATGACCTCGCATGCTCTTCTCCTCACTACAGTTCACGTGCGTTCACGCCTCATGTAGGAAGCCCAGAAAAGCTCGCACTAGATACGCCGAGTTCACGAGAGAGAGAGAGAGAATGAGAGAGAGGAAAGAGAGACAGAAAGAGAGAGAGAGAGAGGGTAGGGGAGGGATGTATTAAGTCCTATGGTTTAGTGGTGCGTGGTGGCCGCCGGTTTAAAGGAGCCCTGAAGAGAAAATACAACTTGGTTTAATTTGAAAGAACTAGGATTCAGTATCTCACTCAGCTCCATTACAGCCGCAAAAGGTGTTTTTTTTAACGAAAAAAAGCAAGAAGTATTTCAAAACTTTCAAATTTTGCGCCACAGTGACGTGTTATGAGCAAGAATGACGTCATACGGGCCAACAATAAAACATAATTTTCAGTGCGTTAACTGCATGTTAGCATTCAAGTGATGCGGTCAAATGGAACTAGAGGCCCCATTACAGACGTCCAGTAATGTGTCGTCGCGACAGGTCAGTTAGGCGGCCGCCAATCGCACAAACAAGGTTCCGTGACGTCATAGAAAAGTTGCGGGAAATTGGCTAGGGGGTCGCGACTGCTTCACACGTTTTCTTTAATATCTTCATTATTTGTTCGAAGATTGCGATGATATTGGTATCATTGTTATCGGGACTAAGCCGTCTTTCTCATAAACCCAACTTGTATTTTGTCTTCATGGCTCCTTTAAGTCTCGCGGCGACAGTGGTAGCCCTAGGGACCAGGATTATTTGCACGTCCAGGTCTGTCTTCCACTGTTCCTCACTGTTTACATACTGGAAGGGATCTTGGGGGCATGCACACATACAGTGGACAAGCGTGGAGGGGGCGCCCCAAAGGAGGCAATTCGGTGATGCATACTTGGCGGGATAGATGCGATGGAGTACTGCCCGGCAGATCAGGGTATTGGTTTGCAGGTGACGCCAGAGGTGTTCCCGATGGTGAGCACTGGAGTCCGAGAAGCCGGTTGCCGCCGGTTCTAAGGCGATGCACTTTGGAAGAGATGTGAAAGCCTGCGGACGAAACGATCCAGGCCTGCCAGTCATGGAAAACTTGCAGTGCAAGTTCGGAAGTCCACGTGAGGTCCCACAGCCGGGTCTCCGACGGAGAAACGGGGCGGCAGAAGAAAAGCGTCGCTGCCGAAGAAGAGGACGCCCGGCGGGAAAGCCGCTGCACCGCTACCCGAGAAGGGATGTGACGAATTCGTTTCAATCCCGAATATGGCGCCGGTGAAGCGGCGGAGAAACTTCGCTGAGTTGCAGGAGATGGGGAGTTAAGAGCTCGCGTACATTGCACATACTTTAATGACCGAGAGTTGACTGCTCTTTGGGGGGCTAAGGACGACACCACGCAAGAACTTGACCGAGTCCCGAAACAGAACCACGCAGAAAGCTTGACCGTGTCTCCAAGTACAACCACGCAAAAACGTAGCCGAACCAAGACTAAGCAAGTTGGAACCGCCAGCTTCGCCGTTTTTCAAGTCTTCGCGCATGTACTGCCAAGCTGCCAAAAAGTTTTTGTTAGGTAGCCAAAAAAAGACTATCGCCTTTTAAAGTCGGAGCATGCGGATCCGACATCGCAATAAGCGCGAAGTATACCAAGCACACAGACTCGAGACACACAGACAGGCCGGATTGCCCGTCGTGCCTATGTGCCTCTTCTCTCGCGCTCGCTTGCGCTTTTTGCGATGTCAAAGTTCTCTAATCACCAGTCATCCCAAACATCTCCGTGTACGGAGGACCGCGGGAAACCAAACGTGGGGATGGAAGCCTCGATTTAGATATCTTTGGGGAGGTGGGAGCAGATTATGTTATTTTTGACTGTCCTAAAGGGGGCCACGGACACAAGACACAGCCTTATTCAGTTCGAAAAAAATTACCCTTTGGTAACTCACTCAGTTCTATTTCAGCCACAAAAGACGATTCTCCAAACGAATAAATACAAGCAATATCGAGAAACTTTCAAATTTTATGCTACACGACGTCAACAATGGCTCAATACAGTAGCCGACCAATTTTTGGATCTGGAGAGGAACGAAAAATAGCCCAAATAACAGAGCAGTCCGAAAAATCCGCGAGTCACATAAACGAACTTTATATCATTTAAGCAGGAGTGAAGAAGTCGTGAATGGTTCCTTGCTTTAAAATTCTTCCTGCGTCGGAGAACGTTTGCTTGCATCTCTACAGAAATCACGTTTTGTTCGTAAACATTGGAAAACATTGCCAAAGCGTTGGAAAAATATCTGGCCACGTATTAAGTGTTTCCGGGTTTCGAGATTGCTTTCCCCGCAGCCTGCGCGTAAAATTACGGCCTACAAGATCAAAGTCCTTGGAACCGGCCTAACCCCGTCTTGACCCGGCTTGATCCTTGGCTTGAGACCGGAGAGAGTCAAGCCAACCCCCCCGTACAATCCAAAGCTAGTCAGGTGGCTTAGGATTCAAAATGGTGTCATCCTGGAGTCCCACCGCTGCGCTGTCACAGAAAGCGTCGTCCGGAAAATCGAACTTCCGGCTTTATTTTGCCCGTAATATCCGTTGTTCACATTACCCTATGGTACAACTGGTGGTTTCTCGGGAAAGTCCGGAATATCCTGCTAGTCCGAATTTCCGGAGTGCGAAAAAACGTTCGGCTACTGTAGACGGAGTACCGACGCAATATAGTGAAGCCCTAAAATGTCAGTGTGGTTAAGTGCAAGTTGGCATTCAAGTGATACGCTCAAACTGAACGAGGCGGCTACAATCGCACATTAATGTTTGTTGGCGGTGGCTCTCGTCAGCGGTCGCCCATCGCGCAGACACATTTCTGTGACGTAACAGAGACCTCACCAGAAAGTAGTCGGATGTCGGCACGGCCTCACCTGTCTCCCTCAACACCTGAATTACTCGTTTGATGTTCGCAGTAATGGCATCGTTATTAACAGAACAAAAAAGTATTTCTAAAGAACCAAACATCTATTTCGTGTTTATGGTCCCCTAAAACGAATGTTAGCTCGCAGTCATTCCGGAAGTCCTACTGGTTAATCTGCGCATGGATCTGTCGGTATATATAGTTAAAACGCGATTCAACGAAGACCCCGGGAACCGTAAATTAATTTGTAAAATCAAAACTTCGTAATATCGGGCCTGTCATTTTGTAAGCAGTTGATTCCATGACACCTTAGGAAAGAGCGCGAAAAACTTGGACAGAGAGAGGGCAAACAGACACGATCACTGCCTTCTCTCTGTCAAAGTTTTTGGCGCTGTTTCCTAAGGTGTCATGTGTATCCAACAAGCCCAAAGTCAAGCTTTATCTGATTCCATAAATTCGATGTCTAAAGGGTGGCGCATACGAGCGGCTACCGTGGCATCGTAATTGCGGCGGTCGCGGCACTCGCCTGCCGATAGTTTAGCAATGCGTCAAAAGTCCGCGGTCAAAATGCTAACACTAAAATGATAGGTGTTCTTAAAGGAGCCATGAAGAGAAAACAAAAGTTTGTTTTATTCGAAAGATTAGGTGTTTCATAGTACCCCAAGCGCTTTCCCGGAAGCAAATGATGCTTTATTCACTGAGAAATAAGGCAATTTAAGCCAAAATTTTAAATCTCCCGCTAAAATTGCACATTTCGTCACGTGAACAATGGCGTCATACGAGCCGGTCCATGAAACAGATACTTAGTATGTCGACTCCATATAGCACCCACACGCGGGAGTCTACCGAGACGGCGGCCATTTTAAAAATACTAGTAAAACCTAGTGCACCCGCAGCCCTAGTCATGGAATCGCCTGCTCCGGAGAACAAAACTCTCGCCGAGGAGCTCGGGCTTGCATTTAACAACCTCACACCACTTGAACGCTCAATGCTTCCATGTGCACCAGCGGCAAGAGTTGTGGGATACGCGGTGGACGGGAAAGCGACCATTCCGCGATAGCCACAACAGACGAACGCCCAGCCGTCGGCACCGCTGCCTCGTCAGCCCCGTCGCGACGGACGAATACAGACTGGTACGTATGTGCCGAATTTTCAATTTCAGTAGCAGTATCGCTTATGCCAGTTGGCCTGTGTCGTGTATGGAAAGCCGTTCGCTCGAGCTCTCTGCTCCGACCAGAAAGATTCGAGCGTCAATGCGCGGTGTGTACGGCAATTTGTTTCCCCAAGGTCAGAGCGCTTTGACGAAGTCGGCGACGAGCGCCAGCATGTCCGGGTCCCTGCCGTAATCACTTCCTCGGAAATGAAGCGAGCACACTCGTACTTCCTTTAGCTCTCTTTCTCCTCCGTTTGCACAGTTCACAAAACGTAGTCACTTGCTTCGCCGAGGTTCGTCGTTGGGCAGCACATGAAAGGAGATCTCACCGGCGGGGATGTCGCACTCCCTCGACGATTTGCCCGTACTACATGGGCATTTCAAAACAGAGCAACGATGATTGTAAAGTACTCGAACAAACTGAAGTTTTCAGTGGTTGTAAACTATAAACGAGCTCGTAACGACAGCAGCAAGCCAACACGACCTCCATACCGAAACCTGTGCGACGAGTGGCACTATCTCGTTGCTGCTCTGTGTTCCTTACTCCCCTTGTTTCTATTTTTACCTTTGCTGGTTGGCGATATGACGGCCAACCTCCTGTGAAGGGATTACGATACCAAGCAAGGTCGCGGCTGTGCGTGCTGGGACGGTTCGTTGGCCCCGAAGAGCCTTGAACCCGAAAACTCGTCTGCGCGACGGTGGCGACGGCGAGATGTCGAGGTCGGCTGGCGGTAGTTTCGTACGCATTGGCATACACGCTTGCATGTTCGTTCGGAACTTCAAGCGTTTACTCCACCGTTCTTTGTCATAAAAAGAATGTGCAGTATGTTTCACGGGCATTTAGCTCGCTATGCAAACTGTAAGCCCTGCCTAACATGCGTTTGCTTTTGCCGGCCTCCGCCAATCGCAGAGCATTCTCGAGTGACATCATAGGTTCTGTTGCGGAAAATGAGCTGGTGGGTCGCATGATCATTTCCTTTTTTCCTAATTATGTAGCTTATTTGAGCGAATTTTCCGTTATAAGTGGTGTCTTTATGGTTCTAACGAGGCAATCTTTCGAATGAACCAAACTTGTGTTTTCTCTTCATGGCTCCTTTAAGGAAGCGAATTTATTTCCTGGCAGAAGAAGCATGTGATTCGCGCCTTCGTGCGCTTAGTTAGTATCGAACAGGCAGACTGTTCGTAGCACGCGAGCGCGTTGAACGCGTCATCCGTTCCTTCGTGAGCACTGGGTTCTGAAGTGGCGCAACACTGTTTGTGGCGTTCTGACGAAGCACATCCTAAGTTCCGGCACTCGCTACAGACTCTTCAGGCACACCACACTTCCCCATCCAATGCACATGTGCACACCTTTCGGGAAATACAGTTGAAAACTCCCATCCCTCCGGGAAGTCTCAGACGCACCCTATCCTAACTGGCCTATGCTGAGGACATCCTTTTCTCCTGTCCAGCCGCTTAACAGTCCCATCATTACCTTAACCCTTCTCCCCCAAACTTGCGGGTGTAGTTGGTGCCGGCGGCCCTCGCCGACCAGCTGACCATGGTTCTTCTAGCGGAAGAATACCAATAGGCCTTAGTGTGACCGGAAATAAAAGCTCGTATTCAGAGTCCCTCCTCCACTCAATGCGCTCCGTCCCCTATGCTGTGGTGAGGATTCCGCAATACTAATGCATAGACAAATCGACTTCAAGGATCTCCTCGAGTGGAGGCTCGAGCGGAGGAAGCACTCATAATCCGATGGGAAGCTTATTTCTCTATCTTGGAAATCGTTGCTTTTTAAATATGCCTGCGCCCCAAAATACTTCGTTAAATGGAATGGCGCTGTGTCTGTTTTGTTAGTTATACCTCCTAAAAGCAATGAACCATTTAAATACCTTAGGGGAATCCAAATTTGTTTCCGCAATTTGTATGATCTGGTACTGTTAAGTCGAGTTTTGGCTGCAGGCGTTTTAAATACGACCGTGCTTGACTTAATTAGCAGTGGGGCTTTCTTTGAGAGCCAGTACCGCGACAATGAAGATCCATAGCTCCGAACACGCACGTATTACCTCAGTACCAAATACTTGGCGTCATGGCCTCAGCTGATGCCTCAAAAACGATAGGGTGGCTTGATTTCCAAACGCTATACTCGTATGTAGGGTTCAGACGGCGGTAAACGGGGTAACGTCTACAGATAACACAGTCACCAAAGGGACGGGGACATACCGCTAGCAGCCGGAGGTCAATCATTACTCACTGCATAGAAATTGGCCTCCCTCTCCCCCCCCCCCCCCCCATTATTAGCCACAAGTGTTCTTGTAATGGCAATAACGCACATTATCACAGCTTTACTGTAAAAGCATCGGGTGGTTTTGTTTATTGGAACAACACCACCAAATGACAACTACTGGAGCGTCCACAGTCCACTGTGTAGGTCTGCTTCTACAGGCTATCCTGCATTTCAGCCGTACTCACATGCTGAAGCCCGAACGCCGACTGATCTCAGCCGTCACCTCGGAGCTGAGGAATAGCAGAGCGTTCAGTGCGACGTAAATGAAAAGCACGCCACCCTCGTGTAGCCTGCAAGAAAGGACGATAAATTCAGCTAAGTGACAATCGCAGGCCTCGGATGCATGTCAAGGTGTGCAAAAATTGGCCGCGTTTGTATTGCTTGTTTGTTTTTTGTATGTGTGCATCTGCACTCACGCACGTGCACACACGCACACACCATACGGCCACCAATTCTTAACGCGCAAAAAGGCAGGGATTCACTGCATTAAATAATTACGCGATTCCCTACTAGTCGAGGAAAGACACGATTATAAAAAAAAAGGTTATATAATGTAACAACGGCATGTGTCCATGACTGTCTGACCAGGTGTGCATGAACTTTGTGCAAGTCGACAAAAATGAGAAGGTCTTTCGGACTTCACTTGTGTATTATTATTTCCCAGAAGTCATGCGCAAGATAGCCACCACCAGTCAAGTTTTAAGTGGACCTATCGCTGGCGAGTTCTCGCGAGTGTGCATCGGCCGCATACGCGAAAAATTCGGGCTCAGAGAATGTAGTGCAACACTTTATTAGTGCTAATGCCCTTATGGGTTGTTGAGCGAATAACCGGCGTTGGTGGTGTTACTACGGTGGTGCCAAATACACTGGCGCCATCTCGTAGCGGGTCGCCGGCACGGAGCAAGTCTCGCGCGGCATCCGCGGCACTCCGCTTACCCAATCCCACTTTCGCCATACTCTTGTCCTTCACTTTCCTGCTCGCTCTCTTTTTGGGCTCCTCCTCGTTCTCTCGGTTACATTGAGGGAAGACGGCGACAGACGGCGCAAAACTACAGGAGTGACCGCATCAGAGTTGCGCTCTAAAATCGCGCAGGGGGGTACTGAAAATCCCATTGGCTATGAATAACGCGGATAAGGGCCTCCCTAACGACCACAGTGGCTGCGAACGGAGACCACAGAAATTCGGGATCCAAAAAATTCGCGAACTTTAGGAGCGCGTCAGAATTGTCAATTTTGAAAGTAAAATTACGTTGTTATACGAAACTTTGCGGCCCTCCTTCATTGCACACGTTATTTCGTTAGCTATCAGAATTGGATTTAATCTCAAGTTACGCGCGAGAAGGAAATGTATTTGCGTGCAGTAGAGACAGCGTTGATGTGAGAACTAAGCATATGCACATCATACCTCGCTTTACTTAACTCGTGGCGGTCAGCAGCGCGGAAAAAAATCTTCCTCTGTCACAGGTTAGGTCGACGACCGCGCCCTACTCATGGTTGGATTTGGGAACACTTTTGTGCTGGGAAAGCATTTCACCGAAGCTTTGGCAGGAGCGCTTCTGCTACAGTGGCAGGTCCGAAGTGCTGGTGGTGGTTGAGCTCTTATCTTAACAATAATCCAAAGTGGCCAAGAACACCAACCAACTTTATCTCGTATTTGGCCCTTGCCTTCAATCCAGCTTGATGTTTGTTATTTTGTTGTTTGACTTTCACACTTGTCATGAAGCACAAAAACAAACAAACAAACAAACAAACAAACAAACAAACAAACAAACAAACAAACAAAAAACCCGAGGGCAGCTAATAACTCACTACAGTGGAATCTGGTTAAACCACACCCGCATAAGCCCTAGTGCCTTTTTATACGTAGTTAAGTTGAATCCCCGGCTCGGTATCTTTTTACCCTAACGCATTCGGATAAACCGTAGTTCTGGTTAGTGCGTACTTTCTTCGCGTCCCCTTCAGGTACGGTGTAACGAAGTTTCACTGTATATATTTTGGAATTCGAAACCATTAATGCCCATTTGGACGGCACTGACTGCACCTTTGAGTTGGCGCCACAAAGAAGGGGCCAAAGACATCTGCGGAGAGCGACGCGTCTACGAACGCGTTTTACTTCTCTGGGATGCGGTCGGGCAGTGGTGAAAAACACGCATGAAGGATACAGAACTGGTTTTGGAGAGGGACAAAAACGCGCACGGAAATGCCTCGTGGGTTGTGTCGCTGCTGAAAATCGCACTCACGTTCGCAGCTGCAACTACCCGCTTTTCGCGGGGCTGTGGGCCTGCCCAGGCGTTGCCTGCCGGCGGGGTCCTTTAAGGGCACAGGGTAAGGCAAAATTTCACAAAAATGGCTTTTTTTCTTCGCAATTAGGGAAGTTCCGTTCCTTGCGCACATTTTCCATATTCAAACTTTTCTCAGAAAGTCGCATTTCTCGCTTAAAAACAGTTTTTCCGTAAGCAAGTAGGAAGTGACCACATCCTCTTTAAGAATGGTCTCCGTGTTTATTGTCATTTTTTTTCATCAAGAAACTTCCCATTCCAGATCAAAACGCTTTTCTGGAACCAGCTGTATTAAGAAATTGCTTAGCAACCACTGCATAGCTGATTTTTCAGCGAGGGCAATCCAAAGACGCTGTTGCACGTTTTTTCCACCTTTGTCCTTCGGAGCCGCGCCCGAAAAAACGTCTTTTTCGGGCTTCAGACTATCAAGATAGCAACATTGGATGCTGTTCTTTCATTCAGGGATGATAGCAACGCACGAGCACGACCTAGCATTTTGAAATCATTCGGATCAAAACCTGGGTGCAACACCACCATCAGGGGGCTGAAAGAGATTGACCACAAGCGAAAATACTTTGCGAACAAAGCTGTACGATGGTGCACAAAATAGGCAAGGAAAGACAGACGACAGAATGAAAAGCAGAAAAAAAAGTCTTCGACGGCGATTACGAAGCTGGTGGTTTGTGAAATAAATGGCTCCAGTGATGTTTTTGGCAGAAAAGTATTGTTCGTTACCTATTGTTCTAGCTTTACACTCAATTATCTCGAAACAATGTTTTTTATTACATAGGTATATCTTCCAGGACAACGAGCTGATTTTTCCCCTGTCATCTACATAACTTGTCACACTTATTGTAACAGAATTTAAAATATGCACGCAACAGTTTTTTTATTACACAACGTTTAATGCTAAAATAATGCCAAAACGTAGGTACTAACGGACAAAAAAAATTGAATTTTTGCTGGATGTTCTGAATTCAGCTGCAGTTGAACGAGCCCAAAATTTGAAAGAAAATGGTATATACATAGACCTTTATTAGAAGCCGAGAAAAATGTACCTCAAAATTACCAAAAATGCACGAGAAGTATAGGGCTTACCCTGTGTCCTTAATTGTGTTTCTATTATTACGAATTAGGCTCGCGCTAAGGACCGCTTCGCAGTCGCGTGTCAGCTGTTTCTCGGCTTCCGACACCGCAGCCAACGCCAAGGCCGGATTTGTCGCTTAATAAGCCTTTCACTGCTACGCAATAGAAATTTGAGGACAGTTAAGCAATTCACATGTTCCGCATTTACAGCTTGGACGCCGCTGAGGAACTACTTCGGGTTTTGCGCTGCCAGTAATGTTTTTGAGTTTTGCTGTGTGCTGTATGCGAGTGTTACTTACTATTACAATTGCTGCGGCCGGGTTACTCTTCATTTTCCACGTTAGCATGTTACTTGTATACTAAAATCATTCAGACGATATTGCCGGAAATTCTGCCTTCGCGCAGAGCAGCTTAGTTCACTGACCGTTAGGACGGGCTCTCCGCTTTCTGCAGTGCTCTCTAAGCATACTGCCTAGCAGCGCGGTCATTTCCTTGTGTAATATTGAAGGCGACACGGGCGCTACGCAACGCGGCTGAGTCTCGTGTGTTTATGAGCTGTTCGGTTTTTTCGAGGTAATACAGTTGAACCTTGTTATTAAGAACACCGATACAGCCAATTACCGGCTATAGCGAGATAAATGCGAACTTTGGTTGGTCACGCTTAATTTCAAAGACACTTATTCTTTTTTATAACGAAACTGGAACCGTGTGGCCACGCACGATATCTGATATAACGAAGAAATATTGGCCAGTCGGCTGACACGCTACTTGGAAAATCTCCCGGCGCCCGAAACTGCACAAGTAGAAAAGACCCTTTTGTTCGTGGACACTGTGAAAAACTTCATCCTACTCAGTGCTGTGAATAGCCAAAAAACAACGCAGGTCTGTTTCGTCAAATAAACGTCGCACTTCGTTCTGCGTTAATTTAAGGTTTCATGTTCAGATTCATTGAGCTTGAAAACGGGGTTACCTTATTTATAGCGGCTGCGAAGGTCAAAGTATTGCACCCGCCGCGGTGGCTCAGTGGCTAAGGCGTTGTGCTGCTGAGCACGAGGTCGCGGGTTCGATTCCCAGCCGCGGCGGCCGCTTTTCTGATGGAGGCGAAAAGCAAAAACGCCCGTGTGTACGAGATTTCGGCGCACGTTAAAGATCCCCAGGTGATCAAAATTAATCCGGAGCCCTCCACTACGGCGCGCCTCATCGCCTTCGTTGCGTCGGCGCGTTAAACCCTACAATCATCATCAAAGTATTGCGTGTCTGTGTCAAGGCTCTTGCGGGAGTCAGATTGCCATTTGGTTTGAGCCGACTTTGAAGCCTACTGTTACAAGGAATATCGGCTATAACGAACGAAATTACTGCCCCGATACTACTTAGCCATAACGATGTTCGACTGAATACGTACTCCTTTGCTATGCCAGGCGCCAGCATAAGCTCTTCCTGGTCAACACGTGCTTTCAAGCACATTGTTTAGGAATCTCAGGAAGTTGCTTGCTGACACAAGTTCTATCGTATAAGCAATCGGGGTACACGCCTCAATGGGGCAGTCCGGTTGAAGTTGCGTACATACGCAAAGCGGGAACAGCACCGTCATTCTTCATCAGTAAGCTAACATAGTAGCTGAAAGCAGCAAGATGATCCTCATTAGCCCCTATCTCACAGGTCACCCCTGGAACCTGGGCCGAGAATTACAGCTCATTCAGATTACACTAGATTATCCTCCATACGTCTAGGCGCGAGGCCTGAAAATGTCGGCGTAATACGTCAAACAGAATACGCCGTGGGCTTTGTACAACACGCATCGGCGGGAAAATAAACACAATTGTGCGCCGTGTAACGGAGTGTATGCGGAGGTTTTACACGTACAGTAAACACTTGCTATAACGGAGTCCACGGGAAAGAGAACTAACCTGGTTAATAAGAGGCACCTTGTTAAAAGCGTGGCTAATTTTGAAAAGCTTCGAACAAAGCAGAATTTCGAGCATGGTTATTTTCTTTTAAGGATGAATTACTGTGTTATTCGTTCTTTTGATCATCCAAGTAAACCTGTGTTCAGTATTCATAAAAAAAATGTGCAATAAAGCGCACATGGCAGGAGCAGGGCCCGGTTGAAGGCCCATCTTGCAGAGATAGTACAGAACAAAATGCGAAAAGCGCAGGTTCTTACGTCATCGGTCCCAGAGCGGCGACTTGGTCTTTGATGGCCTGCTTGAGATCGGTGTTGATAAAAACTCGGTAGTGCGACGACACTCTGGCGGAATACAAGAGCACAAAGTGACGAGTGCGGTGGCCACTGTACAAGGTCTCCGTAATCCAAAATGAATCGGAATTACATAAATAACAAACAATGGGAAAGAGTTTCAGCTCACTATAAGAGCACTTGTGAGTCAATAACAGCACGTATTGCATTTATTTATGTGCCTTAAGCGGGCAGAGGGCATTACATAGAAGTTGTGTAATACAGAATACACGAAGGACGTTTCGTTTACCAAGAAAGCGTATTAGGATAAAGAGAAAATCAGCCGGTCATCACAAATAAGGCTCTAGCAGGAAAAAAAAAAAAAAACTAGGTAACATGGCAAGCGCGCTATGTGTAATTACTACAGCATCGGATGACAAGAAGGCTAAAATTATTCCTCGGCTCCAAGGAGAGCAGGTAGAATTGAGAGGAAAGCTGATTGCGGAGCGCGGGCGATAATATGCTAGCGTGCAAACAATTCTATTGAAAGATAAAACAAATGCGAGTTCTGGCAGTTTTTTGTACGAGCAAGAAAAGGTTGTATCTTATGTGCACGGGCGGTCCGTGTGGAAATGATTGAAGCCTGGTGAATGGAGTGATTCTGTTGTTATTTGACCCATTCATTTTATACAAGGAACATTGAGCTCAATTTTCGGTCGAATATGCCGTGGTGGTGTGACAAGCTTCGTCGCTAACTGTCTCCAAAAAGCTGAAGTACCGGAACAGCGCCTTTTATTCCCTTGATATCTCATCGAGCCATTCTTAAAAAAAGGACAGAGAGCGCCGTTTTGATGATCGGTTCAGCCCTGGATTGTGGTCCTCTTTGCGCGTGACTATAGGCGTGAAGCGACCGAGCGCGACACTCACAACTTGCCCAGGGAGAGGAAGTGCAGCACCGCCCACGTGACCACGACCAGCATGAAGCACAGCGGAAGATGGAAGGCGCACCACATGACAGGACTGATGTCCATGTGCGGGTACTCCCTGCATGCGAGACAGCGCACGATACAAGCGCCCTGGCATGTCACAACTGGTGCAGACAACGCGGGCACAACACTGTCACGCCTCTGACCCCGTTTTCGTTATAGCAGGGGTTTTACAATTCTGCTTCGTTAGCTTACACCTAACCGCGTATTGACCAACTGTTTTCGTCGTTAAACAAAAGCAATCAGTGGGCAACCACCTTCGGGAATGCTAGATATGTCTCCAACATTTTGACGGAATGCATTACCGACATCATAGACGTAATCCCTACCGTTTTGTAGCTATCGCAATGTCCACGGCCATCGGTACCGACAGGAGGTCCACTGCATCTCTGTCACCCGGTACCGTGAATTACAGCGGTAAAGAGTGTCAACTAAGGCGAGCAGGCTGCCTGTCAGTCTGCCCTGAGAGACCTCATAACCACAGAGTTTCATAATAATATATACTAGAGGGAATACTAGCGCGGCGGTCTAGGCGAGCCGCGCTTGAGCGAGCGTTCCGTCATGTACCCGGGCAGGCACAATCCACTTGTCCTTGGCATATGGCTCGTGTACAGGCTGAAAAGTTGCCTCTGCTGCAAAAACGCAATAATAAAACTGAACAGGGTTAATCATGGAGGAAAGAAAATGTTAGGAGAGGCCCTGACGTCACATTTGTGAAGCCGAGTCCCGCCATGACTTGAGCCCAGTGAGCCCAGCACTCTATCCCATCATCCTTTGCTTTTTCCGGTTTGATAACATCTTCGCGGGACGGGCGGCTCGCGAAAGCGCACGCAGACGACTTGAGCAGTGTTTGGGTCCGCACAGCAGGGCGGTGTACGCTACGTCTCAGCTGCGAATAATTTCGCTTCGCTTCACAATGAAAAAACGCACAGCAAGCAAAGATTGATTGATTGATTGTGGGTTTTAACGCGCCGACGCAACGCAGGCGATGATGCGCGCCGTAGTGGAGGGCTCCGGATTAATTTTGACCACCTGGGGATCTTTATCGTGCGCCGAAATCTCGTACACACGGGCGTTTTTGCTTTTAGCCTCCACCAGAAAAGCGGCCGTCGCGGCCGGGAATCGAACCCGCGACCTCGTGCTCAGCAGCGCAACGCCTTAGCCACTGAGCCACCGCGGCGGGTAGCAAGCAAAGCACCGACTGTGGCTCTCGCCAACGCTGAGCGGGGATGCTTTTGCCTGCAGCAGCCGGCGGCGGCGGCGGCTGCTCGCTCCGCCGATCTCGAGGTGACGCCAGTGCCGCTGCGGCCGTGATACGAGTTGGGGCCGCCTCCAACGGCAAAGTTTTCAAACTGACCTAATCTAAAAACGTTTGTCGTAGTGACTGCGCTGTGTTGCAAGCGTGGCGAGGCAGCTAGAGTCAAAGCGTCGTAAAAAAATGTCCGTGGCATTTGGCCAAATTTAGCCACCGCAGCCATAAAAAACTAGGCAACGCTGTCTGTGGGCTCAAGAAAAATGACGTCACATCCTCCACACTTTTCGCAATGCATTGGGATGCTAGGGGCCTCTCCTCAGTATTCTTTCCTCCATGGGGTTATTCAAACTTGTTTTGCTATTATAAAGTAGAAGCATGAAACACCTATTTGCCAGTGATTATTTCGAAGCGTCATGAAAGATGAACAAGAAAAAGATGCTACCCATTTCTCTTTATTTTGGCTTCAACACAAAACAAAAGCCTTGTCGATAGCCAAGCCAAGTAGGCGAGGAACGTCGCTAGCTGCTATTGGAGCGCCCATAACGGGCCGCGATTGCGGCTCCAGATTTTCCTGTAGTATATATTACTATGGAACTCTGTGCTCACAAAGGCTCGCATCAAGCAAAAACACGCTTGCACACAATATAAAACTAGAGCAAACCAAGCAGTACGAAGAAAGAATCGCGAGTATGATTTCTGAAAGCTAGCTAATCAGGCAGAGCAGACGACCGACGATCAGACAGCCGATGAGAAAAAAAGCCCTGCGTTGTTTGGAATTGGAAACGATGAACAGTGGAAATATTTTATTGCTATGTGCATGATCCTTTATTATGCGCGTATGTGCATGATCCTTTATTTATGTGCGTCGCGGAGCAGAAATTCTGCTATTAGACGGCATTTCTCGCGCTTCCGGTGGAGAGAAGCGTCGTCTGCTTAGCGTCAGCGAGTCGCGGCGACACCTTTGGTTAATTAGCGCTTCCTGCAGCCCACTTAACCCTGCCGTGTTTTTCTACATCTTTTTTATTTTATTACCACGCTTCTCGCCAAGCCGCGTTAGATAGGCTGACACGGCGACGTCACGACGGCGGCGCCGACTACCGAGTTGGCACACCGCTTTGTCACAGAACAGTGGCTTTGTCACACGATGACAATGGCGACATGAACACGTTGGCCGATCGAAAGTCGCGTTGTGTGACCGCCTCTCTGACTGAAGACGCCGACAATACCGGTCCGCCAAACGGCCGACGGGTCTTCGGGAATCGATCGAGAAACGAAAACGGCCCCTGACAACATTCGTGGCGTAATGAATACGACTCTGTTGTGTTAGTTTCTAGAGAGTAATAAATATAATAAGGTCCATGAAGCCCATACAACCCTAGGCTAGCGCTAATACGATCCTTATTTTGGTTTGCGACACTTCGGCCGCCCCTTTGACGACTTCATGCAAACTGCATATTCGTGTGCGACAAGCAACGTTTCTAGAAAACATAAGTTCCGTTAATAGCACAAGAGGAGTTACAGAAAGTGTATTTGATAATAAAGGATCAGTGTCCATCAAATCTTCTATCGTAAAGCGTTAAACAAAAGTCTGGCGAGCCGTATTACCGCAGGACGAAATCGCAGTCGCACGCGGGCATACATCTGTGATCGCTTTTCTGCGAAAGAGTGCTGTTGCTGGATATCAGCCATGGAGGAGGGGGGGGGAGGGGGGGGGGCTTTAGGTAATCATGCGAGGATTCTTGAAAGCAGGTAGAAAACATCGATGTGACACAAAGGATGGGTATCTCTCTATTATGCAAGTTACTTCCCCCGAAGCTCACGTTTGTCGTGGTGAAGCGGAATAAACCCTCGCGCTCACTTAATCATAGTCCCGGATTGAAATCCTGGCTGGGTGCTGCTTTTTGTTTTAGAGACGAACCACCTTATGGGTGAAACACCTTAAAGACGAAGCACCTTAAGGGCGAAGCACCTTAGGGGCTAGGGTTGTCGGAGTCTCCCGTCGTCTCATACAGTCAGTGTACTGAAACACCGGGACACTCGTTTTCCAACGCGTCGTGGTAGAACGTTTCATCGCCACGAGCACAAACGCGTACTAAAAAGAAAAAAAAAACACACCAGGGCACTCTTTTTCCAGCTCCTCGCGCTAATTCTTAGCATACTTCTTAGCATGCCGCGGGGTGTCACACGCAGACAACTGACGCTCAGTCTGTCTCTCATTTATTTGTTTAAATTCGGTGCTACGCAACAGATGGCGCCACCGCCTCAGGAAGCGCGCGACTGCTCCTCCCGCCGGCGCTTCTCCCGCGCCCAATCCGCGTGTGCCGTGTGGCAAG